>NW_007377862.1:117287-205938 GCF_000475195.1 Diaphorina citri
TTCTATGCTTATTCATAACATCATAACTTTAGAAAACCCACTCACGTGACAGATTTATTACTAAGTTCGCATGTTTTTGAAATTTGTCTGGTTCTAAGGCTTTTATTTATGCCTATGACAAGTTGGAACCAAAATAGAGACCGAAAGAGCTTCTAAATCAATAAGCAACTTTGTCACTTCAGAAGAAATACAGCTTATCTCCTTGTTTATGATATTTCTAACTCTACAAAAAGTTCTAGGTAGGTACATGTACCTAATATGTAGGTAGGTAAGAATTCTATTATGTCCGAATATAACAATATAGGTAATGGTATTGGTGAGTGTTTATTAACTAACCGTCCATAAATAACATCAAAAGTTCGCGGGCGGATTTTATCCTAAACACCTAAACAGATAAGGTTCGTTCTCGGAACGGCTGGCTTTCTCCTACCCTGTCTTCCTTTTCGCTATCGGGACGATAGGGAATCGAAACCGCGACCTAGCGCTTACAAGGCAGACGCGCTACCTCCAAGCTAACTTGGCTGGCAGATAAAGTTTGTTTCTCCTATCCTGTCTTCCTTTTCGCTTTCGGGATGATAAGACCTTAGCAGTTACAGTTCCTACTGTCAAACCTCTTAGGAGAAAAAAAAAAACTTGTCGCGCTATTACCTCGTCGCACGTCGCGCCAGAACCCCAGTGTCATGGAGTCATAAATAATATTCACCACATATGGGGGGCGACCAGAAACAACTGTCGCCCCGGGCACTCTCCCATTCTGATTAGGAGTAGGACGTGTGATTTGGCGCATTCGAAAACTTTGGCTCCGGCAGTCTGTGTAGCCTTCGAGCGTGGTGACAATGGGCAAGATAAACAATTATTGGCCGATAATATACATTATTGGTCGATAATATACGGTCGGTCCTGTCTTTATCCGAAGTGTTAATGAATTTCTGCCTGCCTTGTCCCTCGAGAGAATTAGAATCTTAAGAACTCAGAGCCAATACAGGAGGAAGGGGAGGTAGAGAGAGAGAGAGAGAGAGAGAGAGCAGGTATACTAATTGAATCATACCTGGCTAGAGAACTAATATATAAGTACACTCCGGCACAAAAAAAAAAAAATGGAAGACAGCTTGCGGTTTTTGGTGCCAGATTTAAGCTCATGTCTTCAAAAGCATAATATAGGTTGTTGTATTCAAGGTACAGTTAAAGCTTTCTGTCTTACCTCGACAGTCTGAGGTCTTATCGTCCCTAAAGTGAAGAGAGGAGGAAGACAGGATTACAGGATATCAGAAAGCCAGTCTTTCCGTTAACAACCCTTATCTGTTTAGGATAAAATCCGCCACGGGCGGGAATCGAACCCGCGACCTAGCGCTTACAAGGCAGGTGCACTAGGCTGGCTCTATTTTTAATAGAAAATTTGGTGTTATAGAAAAAGTTGCTAAGTCAATAAGTCCCCCATACTTTTTGCACGTGGGTGTAAGTATTTTAGATATCACTCATTTACTATTATGAATACAAAATAGAAAATAGTTAAGAATACTTACTTTACTATGAATAAATTAGTAAAATGTCAGGATTATTGGTAATGGATTAATTGAACTATTGGAACCAAATGAAGACATGATAAAAATGGGGACTATAGAAGTGCTGTATCAATACTTAATAAGTAGTGAATAGTAAGTATCTACTTATGGTCTTGGACACTCCGGGCCCTAGGTTCTATATAAAAAGGATGGCTTTTTTGAGGACACAAAATAATTTATAAATATAAAAATTATTATCACAAAAATCGTTTGTTTGATAGGGCTTGACCCTTGACCTCATTGTACAACACTTAACCTCACCCAGCTTGAGTGGGCCGGGAAAAGCCAGCAGCGCGCGATCGCCGATTACCCAGTCACCTAACTCGTTGTAATGTAAATAGGTTTGGGTATAAAAAAAAAAAAAAAATGCCAGCCTAATAGTTATCTTGGTTGGTAGCGCGTCTACCTTGTAAGCTCTGGGCCGCGGGTTCGATTCCCGCCCGGGGCGGATTTTATCCTGACGGGATAATGTTCGTTCTCGGAACGGCTGACTTTTGCCTATCCCGCCTTCCTTCTCTCTTCGATTTCGGGACGATAAGACCTTAGCAGTTACAGTTCCCTCTATCAAACCTCTTGGAAATGTACGCAATTAGTACACTAATGCCCAAAGTTCGTTCCGTGCGCAATTAGTACGGACTGGGTTCTCCCAGGTCTCTCACTCCTACAGAACTTTGATCGATCGATCGATCTGGTTAGTGCAGTTTCATTCATTCGATTTCCCATACTTCCCACATACTGTGTCTATAATTCTATATTGGACTTTATAAATACGTATATTGTGTCTGTATTGGACTTACATGAGTCTAAATCAGGGATTCCTAAACTGTGCTCCGCGAGAAGGTGTCAGGTGGTCCAAGAGGTGTTCCAAAAGAAGAAAAAAATCCATTTTCTTTTAGGGTGGAAAAAAGTCCATTTTTTTCTACCTACATAAAAAAGGGGAAAATCATTGTGTAAAAAAAAGTTGTATTTTCATTGAATAAGAATGAGGGGCGTGAACGACCTACTGTCCGTAGAGTTAAAGCGCTTTAGGGGGGGAAAAATGGAGAGAAATGCTGAATGGTCCGTCGGAGATCATGAAATTCAAAAGTGGTCCTTGCCTTGAACAAGTTTGGGAGCCCCTCTTGTCTAAGCTAATGTGTATGTGTATGAGAGATAAATATTGATAACAACTATTCAGAGTGCAATTAGTTTGTGTATTTGTACGGTGGAGTTATTAAAATGGTCAGCCACTGCTTGAATGGGCTTGATCGAGTGTTTTATCGCCATTTTTTTTTTTTTAATCGGACATTCTTGAGGAAAGACCTGAGGACCCTATAGTGCTATTGACTTCTAAGTAGAGTGAGAGTTTAAGGTGCATTACTTCTTAACCATTATGTTGGAGTCGTAAATTTGTTTGCTCAGCAAGTCTTTGAACTTTATGCTGGTAAGGTCAATGTCAGTAGGAACTAAATTAGATTAGTACGATATCTACCAGATACGTATGTAATGTAGGTACCGTATTGTTTCACGTTTACTTGATGTCTTTCGATCTCAAAAGAGATCAGTTGCGCTTACTTGGGTGATGTTTCAAAGTCATAGAGGAGGAAAAATGAGGACCAACGGAATTTTTCTTTTTCTTCTACGACTTCCAGATACCGAGATAAATCGATTTAAAAAATAAAGGACTAACGGAATCTTTTTCTTCTACGACTTCTAGATCCCGAGATAAATCGATTAAAAAAATGCCGGTAAATCGTGAACTTTGACGTCACTTCCTGTAGGCAATGACGTCATAATTCATTACTCCCGCTTCGTTTGTTTGTGCGCAAGCGTTTCTGCGCAGTTTGACGTGAAATCTGACGTCACAACTCTTTGAACTTTTTCATTAGAACGGCAATTAAAAATTGAATTTTCGATCTTTTAAAGTTACTTTTTCGTTGTTTCGACCTCAGATTTGGATTTTTCACTACTTTTTACGTAGGAATTGACCATTTATTAATAATTTTTACCCATTTGCAACTCCTCCATTTTCAATTTTGGAAAATGGAGGTTTAGGGGTTTAACTTCAATTTAACATCTTAGGTCTTCTTGTGACGAGGGGTTTTACCCACTATTCGGCGACAAGCTACCAACATCCTCAATTTAACCTCACCCAGCCTGCGTGGAGCCGGGAAACCAGCTGCACGCGGATTCCCCAGATGGTCACCCATCCAGGTACTAACCACCCACAACGGTGCTTAACTTCAGTGATCTGTGGGGAACTGGTTCATTCAACGTGCTAGCTCCGCTGGTATGTTCAATTTTGATGTTTACATTAGGCGTTTTGTCTGTGTTTAGACAGTGGAAACAGTCATGATAACTTTAAACATAACACTATTGTTATATTGTTAAGAATAAGAATTATCTACATTTTGTTTCAAATGAAATGTCATTGTTCTCTAAAACTTCCGCTTTCCGTGTTTCGTCCTTACTGGTTTTGCAAGTTTAGGACACTGACTTTGCCAAGAATTTGCGAGGGTCAGTGACCAATTTTGTTTCCTTGCTGACCATCCTCCTCCTAGCGGAATAGATGCAGCTAACTGGACTCCTCTGAGTTCATTCATTCCGCCTCGCACGGGAATGGAACCCGTGATCTAGCGCTTACAAACCAATCGCTCTACCTTCCAAGCTAACTAGGCTGGCAAGTGTAGTAATGATGTTACCACCAGTGACCGTAAAGGATAAATAATTCGATATTGTGGATGTGGACTGAAGAAACTAAATTGTTTAATACAAAGGACAGGACGGGTCGACCACTAGTACCTACCTACATAAAATATGTACATAATAGATACATGCATCCAATAACATCCATGCTTTCATGCTAGTATGTATTTGCCATATTTATCCTAAGGGTGAAAAAATGACCTTTGGTGAAAAATGATTTGGGTGATGTAGGTATGTATGTAATACCTAATATACCTAGAATATAGAATAGAATAGAAGGGAATGGAATAGATGTACAACACGTTCATACCGAAGAATAAGGCATAGAATAGAATAGGTAGATGATGTATTATCAACTAGCAAATAATAAAATGTTCTTACCGACCTTTGAGTTCTGATGATGGCATGAAGCTTGCCGGGTGGTCAACGTACCTCAGAAAAAGACGTGCAAGAACAATTATTCCTTTTGTTCTTTGTAGATTTCTGATTTGTGAGATCGTGAAAATGTAACATGTGGGTGTGGCTATTGTCATTTGTCATCGATACGTGAAAAGCTCTGTGTTGAAAGTGAAAGTAACTTTACACGGGGTCAAGTGAACTGACCTTTTTACTTTCAATTTAAATTTTCCTTAAAAAAAAAATGATAGAGATACTGTAACTGCCAAGGTCTTATTATCCCGAAAGAGAAGAGAGAGGAAAGACAGGACAGGAGAAAGCCAGCCGTTCCGAGAACGAACATTGTCCGTTCGGGATAAAATCCGCCCCGGGCGGGAATCGAACCCGCGACCTACCGCTTACAAGGTAGACGCGCTAACAACCAAGCTAACTAAACTAGGCTCCCCTTCTTTTGGTTTGTGAAACAAAGAGTTAAATGCAAATCTAACTCGGTGCAGGTGCAGTAAATGAAGGAGAAGAAAATATCCAAGAAAATGGACTCGACATTGGACATTTATAGACACTTTTAAATGTCCATTTTGGTACCTAGGTACCTACTCGTACTCTACGTACCTATATCTACGATCTACCTATTTTTCACGTAGATACGTGGGGATAGGGGCGTAGGGAAGAAAATTAGGTACTTTGGCAATTTGGCATAGGGGTTTTTTTTTATTATTTAATAATTTACCTACCCATAACTTCGTTAAAAAGCACCGTGTGTTCTTCACGAATATGAAATATGCACTTGCATATACATATTTACTAAAGTACACTCTACTTCATTAGTAAACAAAACCATTCAATAAAATAAAGTTGGATATCATTGCACAACTTGAAATGAATGAGTTAAAAACCGCAAGTGAAGTAATGCCATACGGAGAATGTAATACACTGGAGTGCATAATATTTGGGACAGTTTGGCTTTCCATTTGAAGAAAAGAAAAAAAAAAAATGATAGAAGGAACTGAAATACCTAGGTAACTCTGGTATTTCCAAAATTGAAGAGAGTAGAGGAAAATTAACTTTTTCCAGAGGTTTGATAGAGGGAACTGTGACAACAGAAATCTTATCGTCCCGAAATTGGAGAAAGAAGAAAGACAGCAGGATAGGAGAAAATCAGCCTTTCCGAGAACGAATCTTATCTGTTTGGTGTTTAGGATAAAGTTTGTCCCAGGTGGGAATCGAATCGCTTACTAGGCAGACACGCTACCCTCCAAGCTAATTCCTATCGTATAACTAGGGAGGCAGATACCATCTTTGATTTTCTATTTATCTCTATTACTTTTTATTATTATTTTTTTTTTTAATGTTAACAGGTGTTCATATTGAAAAAGTACCAAAGTCAATCAGTCCCAAAAATTTTGCATCTGACTGTAGCATATCTCCCCGTTTCTTTACAAGTATGCAAATCTGCAAAGTGCTCATACTTCCATTTCAGTCTTACATTATAATGGCATCTTATTATTCTGAGGTTTAGTTTATAATTTTACAGAGAGATGTCTTGGGATATTTGCATGTAGAACACGCGAGACTGCATGTTCTGACTATCCTAGACCGCGTGTGGACAAGGTCGACTCCTGACTGGGAGATTGGGGGTTCGAATCTTGGCCTTAAGTTGGACTGACCCGTCTTTGCTTCTCTACGGAAAATAGGACTTTTAAGAGCAGAACGTTTACCTTGTAAGCGCTAGGTCGCGGGTTCGATTCCCGCCCGGGGCGGCTTTATCCAATGGAATAATATTCGCTCTCGGAAAGGCCACATTTCTCCTACTGTATCCTTCTCTCTTCGAGACCTCCGTTGTTAACAGTTCCCCCCCTATCAAATGTAAAAAAAAAAAAAAAAAATGGTAAGAAGGTTTATTTGACCAGGCTTACCTAGAATGATAACAATAATGGCAAGGCTAACGGTAGCTACGAATATCCAAATATTGAGCCCTGACGAAGCGAACGAGCTAATGTTCTGCGCCTTGCTAGTGAGTTGTAGAAAGCCAAAGACAGACTGCTTTTCATTACACGTACTAGCAGTGTCTGCACTCAGAGCTATAGGTATCTGTGTTAAGAGATTTAAGAGCCGGTCTCATCAGACAATGCGAACGGGGAAAAGAGATTTGTAAGTCAAAGCTAAGAGTTGCCAGCCTAGCTGGCTTAGATGGTGGGTATCTGTGAATCAAATAGAGAGGAAATTAAGGCTTTTGATGAAAATTGGCAGACCAGATTGGATGAAAAAAAAAAGTTTCATGGCCGTTTTCAAAAATGTTGTTGGGACCTGCCCATCAAGTAGTATGTCCCTCATCAGATGGGCGATAAGAGACACAATATTCCCCATTTATGTGCTGGCCTGCTGCGTCAACAGGAGAACACCAGAAAATAACCCGTTAAAATATTTGTAATCGAACTAAGTACCAAGATATACATAATAGTTAACGTTATTTGACATAAACTCAGAAACAAGATATACAATCATACTCTTTAACGTTATTTGACATAAACTCAGAAACAAGACGTACAATCATACTCTTTAACGTTATTTGACATAAACTCAGAAACAAGATATACATGCTCTTTAACGTTATTTGACATAAACTCAGAAACAAGATATACATACTCTTTAACGTTATTTGACAAAAACTCAGAAACAAGATATACATGCTCTTTAACGTTATTTGACATAAACTCAGAAACAAGATATACATACATACTCTTTAACGTTATTTGACATAAACTCAGAAACAGATATACATACATACTCTTTAACGTTATTTGACATAAACTCAGAAACAAGATATACATACTCTTTAACGTTATTTGATTGACATAAATTCTATCTATTACCTACACTTGTATGTCGTCTGACATTTCTGACAAAAACGTTGACCCGTGGAAGATTCTTATTAAGAATATGGGCCGAATGCACAGTCGTTCCTAAATGATAAAATTAGTATTAGATATGAATAGTATAGTGTTTTTAATACATTAGTATTTTTAAAATCTTGAGTATGTCTGTAGAGGAACCCCAGCATTTTGTATGCCTTGCTTACCTACCAGTAAGTACTAATAGTTTAGTATCTACTAATAGTTTCGATTAGTTTTGTGATACCCACAAAATTAATCGAATTATCGAGTAATGAGAAAAAAAATACCTAAAGATACCTACCTATTTTAGACAAGGGATGAGAAAAACAAAACAGAAAATATCACTCAGAGGCCCAATATGGGCCGAATGCACAGTCGTTCCTAAATGATAAAATTAGTACTTACCTACCAGTAATGAGAAAAAAAATACCTAAAGATACCTACCTATTTTAGACAAGGGATGAGAAAAACAAAACAGAAACCTAAACTCAGAAACAAGATATACATACATACTCTTTAACGTTATTTGACATAAACTCAGAAACAAGATATACATACTCTTTAACGTTATTTGACATAAACTCAGAAACAAGATATACATACATACTCTTTAACGTTATTTGACATAAACTCAGAAACAAGTTTTCGTCAAATAACGTTAAGTAAAGCTGTTAAAGAGTTCAGTTAATGGGACGCTAATAATTATGGTTGCGAAAACTCACTAATATGATTTTTTTTTTTTGCCATGTTGGGCATTGAACCCGAGACCTTGAGTCCGTTTATAGACTTACCTGAATGGTTTGCTGTGTCAGAGGACTAATCACTTGAACAAAAAGATCACTGCGAGGCTCTGTGCTGGTTTTCTCCAGAGGGTAAATTTGGAACGATTGTGCGTTGGGAACAGCTGAACTTTCCATCTTGATTCGCACGTAGTCCTCTTGACTGGCACTCACCTGTGTGGGAAATGAGCAAAATCATTAGAATTTAATAATAATATCCATTAGGTAATTAGGTACCCTTTTAAGAAGCAGCCTTTAACTGCTAATATGCAAGTGGTAATATCAGGCTTTTCGTTGAGATCCCATTGTACTCACAAAGCTGAGTACATGTCGAAATAGAAAGTGTGCCATAGCCGCTGGCATAAGAAAGTTCTAAATCTTGGTTAATCAATCAGATAAAAATGGTTCAAGAGGGACTTTTAGGACAAATAATCAATCAGATACAAATGGTTCAAGAGGGACTTTTAGGACAAACAAAGAACTTATATTCTATTAGCAAATTTTAATACATGAGTAGTTTCTTTGATGGAGCGTCATAAACGAGAATGAATTGCAAATGTGTCTACTTTTAATAATGCTATAGCTCCACTACAAATAATTACACAGCCCGGATTTTTTTAGATTACAACTTTCTTCTCCTACTCAAGCTTACCGTGATTTGCTTGAGAACATCAGGGTATCCCGTGATAAGCAGCACAGCAGGGCGGAACTTATTGAACACAATCTCCTTAGAGTGTACCACAGGTGCTGGATAGAATGTAAATGTTACAGCTTGAGATATAGCTGTACCGTGAATAGATCTGGCTTTCAGGCTGACCTCAGCCTTGTGTAGGGTGACGTTAGAGATGAGGGGCTTGGGAATGAATTCACACGCGTACAGACCTGAGGGAGGAAAAAGAATATGATGATGATTTTAGTTGAAAGGAATTTTATTATGATTGTGTTAAGCACCGTAAGTGTCATTTCTCCATTAATAAACTTGATACCCACCCTAAGTATGCATAGTTTTGTGACGTGACTAGGCTTCGAACCACCAACCTACATATGGTATCTCATAGCTATATAAAGTCACCTACAGCCTACTCGTATAGTGTTATCGTCAGGACCTATGTTATATGTTATTAATGTTATAATCGATAGGATTGGTTAGGGGATTAGAACTGGACAGAGATTACCATAAAGTAGTAAACAACCTGAGGCAGAATTAATTCTCACGAGACAGGTTGGTGGCTAGGTCGGCGGTTACTAGTTGCGACCAACGTGTTCGAAACCGGGTCAGGTAGGAAAAAATACGCTCACTAATTGCGTACAGAAAGCAAAGCAAGTAACGTTCATGAAGAATGAGTAACTTTTTAGTGCAGGTAGGGGTGAAAATGAAGTTCAGAAGGTCTTCAGAAGGTAAAAATGAAAATTTTAACTCGTTGTAATGTAGATAGGGTTGGGTATAAAAAAAAAAAAAAAATGCCAGCCTAATAGTTATCTTGGTTGGTAGCGCGTCTACCTTGTAAGCTCTGGGCCGCGGGTTCGATTCCCGCCCGGGGCGGATTTTATCCTGACGGGATAATGTTCGTTCTTGAGGCAGAATTAATTCTCACGAGACAGGTTGGTGGCTGGGTCGGCGGTTACTAGTTGCGACCAACGTGTTCGAAACCGGGTCAGGTAGGAAAAAATACGCACACTAATTGCGTACAGAAAGCAAAGTAAGTAACGTTCATGAAGAATGAGTAACTTTATAGTGCAGGTAGGGGTGAAAATGAAGTTCAGAAGGTCTTCAGAAGGTAAACATGAAAATTTTAACTCGTTCTAATGTAGATAGGGTTGGGTATAAAAAAACTTTTTTGCCAGCCCAATAGTTATCTTGATTGGTAGCGCGTCTACCTTGTAAGCTCTGGGCCGCGGGTTCGATTCCCGCCCGGGGCGGATTTTATCCTGACGGGATAATGTTCGTTCTCGGAACGGCTGACTTTTGCCTATCCTGCCTTCCTTCTCTCTTCGATTTCGGGACGATAAGACCTTAGCAGTTACATTTCCCTCTATCAAACCTCTTGGAAATGTACGCAATTAGTACACTAATGCCCAAAGTTCGTTCCGTGCGCAATTAGTACGGACTGGGTTCGCCTTCCTTCTCTCTTCGATTTCGGGACGATAAGACCTTAGCAGTTACAGTTCCCTCTATCAAACCTCTTGGAAATGTACGCAATTAGTACACTAATGCCCAAAGTTCGTTCCGTGCGCAATTAGTACGGACTGGGTTCTCCCAGGTCTCTCACTCCTACAGAACTTTGATCGATCGATCTGGTTAGTGCAGTTTCATTCATTCGATTTCCCATACTTCCCACATACTGTGTCTATAATTCTATACTATACGTATTGGACTTTATAAATACGTATATTGTGTCTGTATTGGACTTACATGAGTCTAAATCAGGGATTCCCAAACTTTGGTCCGCGAGAAGGTGTCAGGTGGTCCAAGAGGTGTTCCAAAAGAAGAAAAAAAATCCATTTTCTTTTTGGGTGGAAAAAAGTCCATTTTTTCTACCTACATAAAAAGGGGAAAAATCATTGTGTAAAAAAAAAAGTTGTATTTTCATTGAATAAGACAGTATGGAGAGGCGCGAACGACCTACTGTCCGTAGAGTTAAAGCGCTTTAGGGGGGAAAAATGGAGAGAAATGCTGAATGGTCCGTCGGAGATCATGAAATTCAAAAATGGTCCTCGGCTTGAACAAGTTTGGGAGCCCCTCTGGTCTAAGCTAATGTGTATGAGAGATAAAATATTGATAACAACTAGGTATTCAGAGTGCAATTAGTCTGTGTATTTGTACGGTGGAGTTATTAAAATGGTCAGCCACTGCTTGAATGGGCTTGATCGAGTGTTTTATCGCCATTTTTTTTTTTTTTTTTTTTTTTTTTCTTAGTAGCGATTAACTAATTGCTGGACTGTACCCTGACAGACCGCGGTCTCACAGATCTGGCTCTGTCAGGCCGTCTTAACGTGTGGCGGAAAAAGCTCGAGGCCTAGGTATGTCAGACGGTTTGATCGGGCACTAGACACCTTCATCGGCCCTGAACTTACTCAACCCATACATCAAGATCAAAATGTGCACTGTGAATAAATACTAAATGATGGATATGAACAAGAACAATGATGATGAACTATGGAACAAACAATTTCAAACAATGAATGTGTTGATGTTTTCTGCAAGCCTCATTCGTCATCATCAAGCTTTGGTGCAATTATTATTATTACTATTATCATCCTTTGCATACAGGGGGTTTATAAAGTCCCCTCAGGTTTGGGTTCCTCAAGACTAATAGATCAGTTGACATTAATTTGATGTGACGTCATCGCCAACGGGAGCGTATTATGCCGTCAAAGTTCACGATTGACCGGTATTTTTTTAATCGATTTATCTCGGGATCTAGAAGTCGTAGAAGAATAAGAAAAATTCCATTGTTCCTCGTTTTTTCTGCTCTTTGACTTAGAAACTTCACCCACGTAAGCGCAACTGCCAGCCTAGTTAGTTTGGAGGGTAGAGCTTCTGCCTTGTAAGAGTTGTAAGCGCTAGGCCTCACCTCACATTCTCTCTTCGATTTCGGGACGAAAAGACTTCTGTTGTTACAGTTCCCTCTATCAAACCTAAAAGGGGAGAAACTGGCTGCTATGTGCCTGCTGAATTTCAAGGGATATACTTATGTAGATGTTGCTAGATAGAAAAACTTTGGCCTCTCGTCCGTTTGGCTGCGATATTTTGAGATTTTCTCTACAAATTTGATGGCCAGGGGCCTATTCCACAAACCATTGAGATTTTCTCTACAAATTTGGCCAGGGGCCTGTTCCACAAACCATTTTGATGCACTTCCCACTCTTTAGGCTTGAAAACCCGTCGCGTCCTACCGTTAATCAATATTTTCTGCGCGTGGAGTAAAAAGTAAGCGCGGGGAGTGCAGAGTCATTCGTGGAATAGGGAATAAGGAACAGGATAGAAACGTGATTTTATGGACACCCTGTATACAGTGTATGCTTAACATTATCAGCATCATCCACCTCGAACAATATAATCAGCAGTCAACATAGATGTCAATAGACAAGGTCAGGGCGGGGTAATTCTCAAAACATCTTGTCTGGAGAACAATAGGCACAATTCGGTGTAAATATTAAACAATAATGTCACCAACTCATCATTTACCTACGTAAATGTTTCCAACAATTGTATCTCGACGAATAAATATACATACTTAAGTTATCTATCTACTACCTACACTTGTATGTCGTCTGACAAAAACGTTGACCCGTGGAAGATTCTTATTAAGAATATTTGCACAACCTGAAATGAATGAGTTAAAAACCGCAAGTGAAGTAATGCCATACGGAGAATGTAATACACTGGAGTGCATAATTTTTGGGACAGTTTGGCTTTCCATTTGAAGAAAAGAAAAAAAATGATAGAAGGAACTGAAATAACTAGGTAACTCTGGTATTTCCAAAATTGAAGAGAGTAGAGGAAAATTAACTTTTTCCAGAGGTTTGATAGAGGGAACTGTGACAACAGCTCCACTTAAATTATCCTTAAAGTAATGTAGGTATGTACAATGTACATCATATAACTTAAACTATTGTATATTGTGAATTGTATCAGTTACTTGCCTTCATTGCTTCATTTCAAAAATTTAAAAGAAAGGGGAAAAATCGTATTATATTTTGAATTCACATTTATTTGTCATTTTCTCTTTTTAATTCATCATAGAAATATTGTAAACCCGTTAATCTTAAAACTAGACGTTTATGAACATAGTAAAAAAAAAAAAATGTATTACATGGCAAAAACGAATTATTTATCTATCACGTCAGTGGCGAAAAACTTTTCTCGCTAGAAGCCCCCCATTTAAAAGATGTTTGATAGAGGGTCTTATCGTCCCGAAATCGAAGAGAGAAGAATTATAGGATAGGAGAAAGCCAGCTGTTCCGAGAACGTTTAGTATAAAATCCGCCCCGGGCGGGACGAACCCGCGATCTAGCGCTTACAAAAGGTAGACGTTCTATTTTCCAAGCTAGACTATGTACGAGTATTCTGGAGTCGAATTTATCAGTTAAAAAACTTTTCTCGCTAAAAATCTCCCCTCATCTCATAGCTATATAAAGTCACCTACAGCCTACTCGTATAGTGTTATCGTCAGGACCTATGTTACCTATATGTTATTAATGTTATAATCGATAGGATTGGTTAGGGGATTAGAACTGGACAGAGATTACCATAAAGTAGTAAACAACCTGAGGCATCTATCTACTACCTACACTTGTATGTCGTCTGACAAAAACGTTGACCCGTGGAAGATTCTTATTAAGAATATGGGCCGAATGCACAGTCGTTCCTAAATGATAAAATTAGTATTAGTACTTACCTACCAGTAATGAGAAAAAAAATACCTAAAGATACCTACCTATTTTAGACAAGGGATGAGAAAAACAAAACAGAAAATATCACTCATAGGCCCTCTTGCAGATAACCATTGAATATAAAAATCGTGGCAGCAAGTGTGGTCGCTGTTTTAAGCAGTTTTGTTTTGAACATTTTAATTTATTATACCTACTATTTATGTAACTCCTTATGTTATTATTAAATAACCATCATAATATTGTAGGTACCTACACACTAAGGAGGCCTAGTACAAGCCTAGTTACCAGCCTACTTAGCTTAGTTGGTAGTGCGTCTGCCTTGTAAGCGCTAGGCCGCGGGTTCGATTCCCGCCCGGGGCGGATTTTATTATAATAAGGTTCAGCTGACGAAATTGACTTTTTGGAAGAAAAAAGTAGAAACAATGTTTAAAGTAGGTACCTACACACCAACGAGTAGGTAATAGGTATTCATAATTTTGAAAAAAATACACCTGGTGTTTCTTACTTATTCTACTTTCCTTATCCTTAAAGTAAATTACTTAAAAGTTATAAGAATGGAAAAAAATCGTTTCATATTTTGAATTCACATTTCCTTCTAATTTTTCTTTTTAGGTTATCAATAGAAATATTGTAAACCCGTTAATCTTAAAACTAGACATTTATGAACATAGTACAAAAAAATGTATTACATGGCAAAAACGAATTACTTATCTATCACGTCAGTGGCAAATTCAAAATTTTCTTCTCTCTCCCACACACACTCCCTCCCTCTCACTCACACTCTCTCTCACACACACTCTCTCTCTCTCTCTCTTTCTCCCCATCGTTCTTTTGTTTCTGTTTAATTTTCCTTTCTTCCCTCTCGCTCTCTTTTTTTCTCTTTCTCTTCATCTCATTTTTCTATTTACCCTTTTCCCCTCCCTATCTCTCTCACTTCACTCATGTGGTTATCAATTCACAATAGATCAGTTGCGCTTACTTGGGTGATGTTTCAAAGTCATAGAGCTGGAAAAATGAGGACCAACGGAATTTTTCTTTTTCTTCTAGACATTCACACTGGGCAGCACTATCCTTCGCCTCTGCACCGCCGGGCTCGGACTCCCATACACCGGCGACAGCTCATCGAACGCGCGCCGCGATTTTTCCTCCGCGTAGAGCGGTGCTCCCGCCCGCCCTTCACTTTCGGGACGATAAGACCTTAGCAATTACAGTTCCTTCTACCAAACATCTTAAAAAAATCTAAGAGTAAAACCAGCGTTTTTAGAAGACTCAACAAGAGGAGTCTTTTTTAAAAAATTGACAGTCATAGTAGATACCGCCTTGAATTCCTAGATTGGAAAACTCCAAAATTACAAGAGATGGATCATAATTATATCCAAATTCTTAGATATGAAAACATCAAAATTACAAGAGATGATTAAAGATCCAAATTCCTAAATATGAAATCTTCAAAATTACAAGAAAGTAAAGTATAAATCAAAATTATGAAACAAAGAGGGCAAAAACAAATTCATAAAAAAATAATGCCATTCCAATTTATGTTTATAAGTTTAAACAAAACCAATGTGTCTTTCAAGTTTATTTATACAAAATAAAAGTAGAAAAATATTTACATCGTATTATTGTACTTAAGTACAAAAAGGTACAAATTACATAACATTTATGTATGTAAGTTAACAGTTGAGAACATTTTCCTTCTCTTAATTATTAAAAAAAATAGACAGTAATTAACTTATTTGTTAAAAAAGAACTAGATTAGTAAAAACATACCTACCTAAAAATAATAACAAGATCACTCAGTCTTCATTTAGACATTTATAATAGGGATGTCTCTACATGCAGATCATTCCTAGCCATAGTGATCTGCTGATCGAACTCATCGTGAAAACTGGTGCTGAATGACAGCTGCATACCCTGAGGTAACGCTAGGATAGGCACCTGAAATTAGAGTCAGCATATGAGAATATGATGATGGTTTTAGTTGAAAGGAATTTTATTGTGATTGTGTTAAGCACCGTAAGTGCCATTTCTCCATTAATAAACTTGATACCCACCCTAAGTATGCATAGTTTTGTGACGTGACTAGGCTTCGAACCACCAACCTACATATGGGAAGTCTACCACGCTAACAACTAGTGCATTGAGTTTTTTTTTTTTTTTTAAGATATTTGATAGAGGGAACGGTAACTGCTAGGGTGTTACTGTCCCGCGAGCGAAGATAGAAGGAAGACAGGATAGGAGAAAGACAGCTGTTACGAGAACGAACCTTATCTGTTTAGCATAAAATCCGCCCAGGACGGGAATCGAACCCGCGACCTACCACAAGGCAGACGCGTTACCCTCCAAGCTAACCAGGCTAGGATTTTAAAATTATCTATGTATGTACAAGTAGGTACATATCAAACTTTCATAACGTTTTCAAGTCGTTTTAACACTAGAATACCAGGCAGGACGTCCCAGCCGCGGTTCTCGATATTTATATCGAAATTCTCATGTCTAAACCTTACCTGTTTTCAAGCTGAAACTCGGTTCCACATCGAATATATCTTCCAGCGGGGGCATGTTGCCTGAAGTAGGAGGTACAAACTTGGCAATACACAGGAACGGATAGGAGGGCACATCATAGTGGGGGACATTCTGACACCGCGCCCCCTCGGCGGAGATGAGGTTGTTGGATTTGATGGTGGTGGCTTCGTAATTGTTGAACAGGACCAGATCCGCCTTGTAGAACGTTCCGAGAGCGTTCGAGATCGTCTTGTTCTTGGTGGGAACGAAATGAATCTGAGGGAGCAGGAACAACAATCGGTGTAGTTTTATTATTTTGATCGAAGTTCCCCGAATAAAGATGGAGGTCATTCTAATTTTTCCATGTTTTTAAACCAAACTTATTGGCAGTTTTCATTTAATAATGCACTGACATCTGTTAATAATACCTACTTAATAATAATAAAAAAACAACCGATTTTCAAATGCTATGTAGTTTTTTCCCATGCATCACAATACTTCGCTATCAAGACATCTCAGAGATCTGGGCATCCTAAGAGAACTCCATTTATTTGTTCGTTTGTAGGTTGCAAAAACCGCTTACTTTAAGCGGTCTTTGCACCTATTGCTGTTACTCTCTGACGGCACACTATCTACCTTATCCCCAAACAAACGAACGAGTCACACGTCACTGTCACTCTCTGACGGCACGCTGGGCGGGGGCTACCGTACCGTAAGTGGTCTTTGCAACCTAATCGGCAGTAGGTATTTTTTATGTGCCCCAACTGCCCCAAAACCCAAATGCAAACCCCATACTTACCGCATTGATAAGGAGTTACTGTCACTCTCTGACGGCACGCTGGGCGGGGGTTACCGTACCGTAAGTGGTCTTTGCAACCTAATCGGCAGTAGGTATTTTTTATGTGTCCCAACTGCCCCAAAACCCAAATGCAAACCCCTTACTTACCGCATTGATGAGGAGTACTTCCACGCTAATACTGGAAGTAATACCACACAGAGGTAGTTCATAGCTGATCACTACAGTACCAGGCTTGTTTCTAGCCCCACTGTCACTCTCTGACGGCACGCTGTGCGGGGGTTACCGTACCGTAAGTGGTCTTTGGAACCTAATCGGCAGTAGGTATTTTTTATGTGCCCCAACTGCCCCAAAACCCAAATGCAAACCCCATACTTACCGCATTGATAAGGAGTACTTCCACGCTAATACTGGAAGTAATACCACACAGAGGTAGTTCATAGCTGATCACTACAGTACCAGGCTTGTTTCTAGCCCCCCGCCCGCCGAGGAGATTTCGCGTCTTCATACAGAGGTGAACTTGCCCGGAGAGCGGCCTTCCTCCCGGGTGAGCTCAGGGTGGATTGGCGAGGCAGCGGGAACGGACGGCCTGCCCCTATCGAGTAGTCTTGGTCGTCTTCCTGGAGCGAAGAGGTTGGCTGCGAGGACTTGAAATATTCCAGGACTGCGGGGATAGAGGAAGAAAAGGTTTTTAATTAGTAAATGAACTTTCCTGGATAAGGGGGGAAGAGAATATTTTAAATTACATAATGAACATTTTTTTATTGCTATTTTAATAAATAATAAGCCAGCCTAGATAACCTGGAGAGCAGAACTGAGGAGGTGGGCTGCGAGGACTTGAAATATTCCAGGACTGCGGGGATAGAGGAAGAAAAGGTTTTAAATTAGTTTTAAATTAAATTAGTTTAAAGGTTTTAAATTAGGAAGAAAAGGTTCTCTCCCCCCCTTATCATTAATTAGTTAATGATAAGGGGGGGAGAGAATATTTTAAATTACATAATGAACATTTTTTTATTGCTATTTTAATAAATAATAAGCCAGCCTAGATAACCTGGAGAGCAGAACTTTCTAGCCCGCCCTATGCCCAGGTCTGGATCTATGGAGAGAATATCGGGATGGGAAGAAAGCCAGGAACCCTGGGAGCAGATCTTGGGAATCGAGAAGCACGCAACGTCTCCGGTGACTAGATGGTTCTGAAAAGGAAAGAGAATAATATACGTGGAACGGGTAAATAGGTACTTTCGAAACGTCTTTGTATTTCATAAAGGTAATCAATGTAATCATTAACACGTTGAGCGCCACGTAACTCATATATGAGTGTCAGACGAGTCCAACCTGGTACATGAAACTCACATATGGGCAACACCCATAGGCTAACGAGGTACATGAAACTCATATGTGGGTGACCCGAACTGCTACGTGGAACGTGTAAATAGGTACTTTCGAAACGTCTTGGTATTTCATAAAGGTAATCAATGTAATCATTAAAAATAACATATTGAGGTCGTTCAAAGCAGGGTCATTCGGTACTGTTGTCCACTGAAAAATTGACTTTTACTTCTTGTGTAGCCTTAAAATAAAATTTCGGTTTTCCCGTGTATTTTTGGAGAATTTTTCCCCCCTCCTTTAAGGCGCTTTAACACTACGGACAATAGGTTGTTCGCACTGATATAGATATCAATACGTTTATATTAAGTTGAACAGTTTGAGGTCTTTTAGGTATAGGAAGAAAGAGACACAATGTCTCCTCTTCTCGCTCATCTGATGAGAGATATACTACGGGATGGGCATGCTACGACAGACGACACAATATTGAGGAGGTCTTTCAAAGCAGGGTCATTCGGTACTGTTGTCCACTGAAAAATTGACTTTTACTTCTTTTGTAACCTTAAAATAAAATTTGTTTTCCCCGTGTATTTTTGGAGAATTTTTTTCCCCTCCTTTAAGGCACTTTAACACTACGGACAATAGGTTGTTCGCACCGATATAGATATCAATACGTTTATATTAAGTTGAACAGTTTGAGGTCTTTTAGGTATAGGAAGAAAGAGACACAATGGTAGTGTGAAACACTAGAGGCAAAGTAGTGATTTTTAATGAGAGGACAATAAAAAACAAGACTCACCTTCTGGGGCAATATCAAATGGTCCACACTCAGCTTGACATAGTCCTTGGGTTTGCTCACCAACGACTCATCCCATATCCTCAACACTGACTCACCAGACATGGTCAGATCTGTAGTCAGCGTGTTATTCTTCATCTCCTTCAGTAAAATCAGATCAGCACGGGATGTCTCTACATGCAGATCATTTCTAGCCATGGTGAACTGCTGACCGAACTCATCGTGAAAACTGGTGCTGAATGACAGCTGCATACCCTGAGGTAACGCTAGGATAGGCACCTGAAATTAGAGTCAGCATATTATATTTCCTTCAGCAGGATCAGCAAGGGATGTCTACGTGTAGATCATTCCTAGCCATGGTGATCTGCTGATCGAACTCATCGTGAAAACTGGTGCTGAATGAAAGCTGCATATCCTGAGGTAACGCTAGGATAGGGACCTTCAAGGGAAAATTAGAATCAGCAATCAGCATATTATTCATCTCCTTCAGCAGAAATTCAACTCTCGGCTTTTTGGTTTTCAGAGCTAGTTTATAAGTACAGTTGTTATTCCTAAACATCGTAAGTATTTACTCGTAAAGGGTACCTGAGCGAAATCGGGAAAAATAGTTTTGACAAAAAAAAAAAAAAAAAAAAAAAAAAAAAAAGGGGATAAAAAAAACAAGACTCACCTTCTGCGGCAATATCAAATGGTCCACACTCAGCTTGACATAGTCCTTGGGTTTGCTCACCAACGACTCATCCCGTATCCTCAACACTGACTCACCAGACATGGCCAGATCTGTAGTCAGCGTGTTATTCTTCAGCTCCTTCAGCAAAATCAGATCAGCACGGGATGTCTCTACATGCAGATCATTCCTAGCCACGGTGAACTGCTGACCGAACTCATCGTGAAAACTGGTGCTGAATGACAACTGCATACCCTGAGGTAACGCTAGGATAGGCACCTGAAATTAGAGTCAGCATATTATATCTCCTTCAGCAGAATTAGATCAGCACAGGATGTCTCTACATGCAGATCATTCCTAGCCATGGTGAACTGCTGCCCGAACTCATCGTGAAAACTGGTGCTGAATGACAGCTGCATACCCTGAGGTAACGCTAGGATAGGGACCTGAAATTAGAGTCAGCATATTACATCTCCTTCAGCAGAATTAGATCAGCACGGGATGTCTCTACATGCAGATCATTCCTAGCCATGGTGAACTGCTGCCCGAACTCATCGTGAAAACTGGTGCTGAATGACAGCTGCATACCCTGAGGTAACGCTAGGATAGGGACCTGAAATTAGAGTCAGCATATTATATTTCCTTCAGCAGGATCAGCACGGGATGTCTACGTGTAGATCATTCCTAGCCATGGTGAACTGCTGCCCGAACTAATCTTGAAAACTGGTGCTGAATGACAGCTGCATACCCTGAGGTAACGCTAGGATAGGGACCTTCAAGGGGAAATTAGAATCAGCATATTATTCATCTCCTTCAGCAGGATTCAACTCTTGGCTTTTTGGTTTTCAGAGCTAGTTTAAAAGTACAGTTGTTATGCCTAAACATCGTAAGTATTTACTCGCAAAGGGTACCTGAGCGAAATGGGGTAACGCTAGGATAGGGACCTAGTTTTTGTTTTCGGGGGAGGGAAGTTTTTGTTTTTGAGGGACCAGAGAGAGGGAAAATAGTTTTTGACAAAAAAAAAAGGATTAATTTGGAAAAATGGGAGTTTTGTTCAGAGAGGTTTGTGGAAAAACTAGAAAGTAAATGAGTAGGTAATTATTTAGGTGGGTAATAATTATGTTCACTTACCTCAGGGTCTGCATGTAGCTTGGACGCAACTTGAAGCATAATAAACTGAACCGGTTTGACTCGCACGAGAATCTCCTTGCATATGTTAGGCTCGTCCGAACTAGCAAGACATACGTTCACTATAGCCGAGCCTGTCCTGTTACGAGCACGCACGAGACCTCGGCTCGATACAGACACGATATCCCCATCTTGTGTATCATACGGTGTGAGAGCTTTATCAGACTCGGAATAAATGTTCTTGAGTACGCTGAACTTGAGATTGGTGAGGTTCTTGTTAGTTTTGAGTTGATAGGCCGAGTCCGGTGAGAGGAGAAGAGAATCAGCACGGAAGTTAGGCGGGTTGAGAAGGAATAAATCTTCAAATACTTCCACCTGTATGGAACTCGTGTACACGGGACTTGCACTGCTGAATACTTTCAGATAGACAATACTCTTCCCTGGCTTGAGAGCATTGAGACGGACAGACACTCTATCCTCATCTCTCACATGAACACCTAGAGGTTCAAACACATCACTGATAGACACACAGTCACTCGATACACTCCACTTGAATGAGAGGCGAGGCGTGAGTGTACTCAATACCATGGGGGAGAGCTCATTAGGTATACCTGTCACATACAGAGGGAGTGTCGTCCCTTGCATGAACTTCACTAGGGGAGTGTTAATAGCAACCCCCTCTAACTGCACCACAGTCACCTCTGCTGTATCCTTGGAAAATATAATCTTGTTCTTGTTAGCCTTGACGTAACCCACTGCCATGCCTGTGATCTTGGTTGTCCCTAGCTTCACGCCTTCTATCAGTCCATTGCTGAGAACTTTAATGTTTTCATTCTCAGATGTGAATTCATAGGAACAGTCAGGATAGGGACCTCCTTGTGCATTGATATGGAACTTGGAGTTGAGTGGCACTATAATGTGTTTGGGTGTGATACTCAGGGGCGGATACACCATGACAGAGATAGGCTGGGAGTAGATATTGACGTCACTGAAACTTGTAGAGAACACCACATTACTAACACCAATCTCCAGGCCTGTCACTTGGAATAGGATTTCACTTCGCGTGAGTCATTAGGTATACCTGTCACATACAGAGGGAGTGTCGTCCCTTGCATGAACTTCACTAGGGGAGTGTTGATAGCAACCCCCTCTAACTGCACCACAGTCACCTCTGCTGTATCCTTGGAAAATACAATCTTGTTCTTGTTAGCCTTGACGTAACCCACTGCCATGCCTGTGATCTTGGTTGTCCCTAGCTTCACGCCTTCTATCAGTCCATTGCTGAGAACTTTAATATTTTCATTCTCAGATGTGAATTCATAGGAACAGTCAGGATAGGGACCTCCCTGTGCATTGATATGGAACTTGGAGTTGAGTGGCACTATAATGTGTTTGGGTGTAATACTCAGGGGCGGATACACCATGACAGAGATTGGCTGGGAGTAGATGTTGACGTCACTGAAACTTGTAGAGAACACCACATTACTAACACCAATCTCCAGGCCTGTCACTTGGAATAGGATTTCACTTCGCGTGAAGGCTGGGAGTAGATATTGACGTCACTGAAACTTGTAGAGAACACTACATTACTAACACCAATCTCCAGGCCTGTCACTTGGAATAGGATTTCACTTCGCGTGACATTGACAGCGTGTTGTGTGACTTGTAGAAGGCAAAATCATTAGAATTTAATAATAATATCCATTAGGTAATTAGGTAAGTAGGTACCCTTTTAAGAAGCAGCCTTTAACTGCTAATATGCAAGTGGTAATATCAGGTTTTTCGTTGAGATCCCATTGTACTCACAAAGCTGAGTACATGTCGAAATAGAAAGTGTGCAATAGCCGCTGGCATAAAAAAGTTCTAAATCTTGGTTAATCAATCAGATACAAATGGTTCAACAGGGACTTTTAGGACAAACAAAAAATTTATATTCTATTAGCAAATTTTAATACATGAGTAGTTTCTTTGATGGAGCGTCATAAACGAGAATGAATTGCAAATGTGTCTACTTTTAACAATGCTATAGCTCCACTACAAATAATTACACAGCCCGATTTTTTTTAGATTACAACTTTCTTCTCCTACTCAAGCTTACCGTGATTTGCTTGAGAACATCAGGGTATCCCGTGATAAGCAGCACAGCATGGTTGAGTGGTACCAAGTAGTTATCCGTATGTGTCACATTAAGCCATACGAGACCTGGGAAGCGTACTGATGCTAGACTTGTGTTTGAGATCATCCACTCTGCATACAAACTGGTCGCGTTATCAAACGTACGACCCTTGCTATCCTTCACGATGAGAGTAATATTGACTTCCTTGTAGTTAAGAGCAGAGATACGATCTATTTCTGATTTCAGAGGACACGCCTTGCTCTTCGAGTCGAAATAGAAAGAAACAAGTTTCGGTAGAGAACAATACACCTTCACGATAGACATGGACTCGGAACGTTTACAATCCGCAGTGGCACAACTTCCTATGACTACTTTCACATTGGTTTCACCAATACGTTTACACAGTACAGAATAGATATACATATCCTGAGTGTCTGATGTCACGTCAAACACATCTACAATCCTGTTGTCATAGTCTACTTTCTTCGTTCCTTTCTTCAGGTTCTTATTAGATGGACCACCCGAGAATACCAGATGTCTTGATGTACCTACTGCTAGCACGGTGTATCCTTTAGTAGGCTGAACTATCACCAGAGGATTAAATGTTCCCACGATAGCGCTATCTTCCAGTAGTAATCTGATGTCACGTCAAACACATCTACAATCCTGTTGTCATAGTCTACTTTCTTCGTTCCTTTCTTCAGGTTCTTATTAGATGGACCACCAGAGAATACCAGATGTCTTGATGTGCCCACTGCTAGCACGGTGTATCCTTTAGTAGGCTGAACTATCACCAGAGGATTAAATGTTCCCACGATAGCGCTATCTTCCAGTAGTATATCTCCTATCTGGTATTGTACTGTCACTCGGGTACTTGCAATCCTAGAGCCAAGGATAGCAAGATTAGCACACGCGGACCCAACGTTCTCCTTCTGGTTATAACTTTCATCATAGACAAAGCTCGGGTCATCAAGAATCACCTTGAAGCTAAGCTGTTGACAATTGGTGAAGGAGATTTCCTTGCCAGATCGTTCATCTTCTGCATACAGCGCTACATGGAGATGTATAGGTTTATCCACCTCAGCCTCCAAACTGAACCGGTCTACAATCTGTAGCCTCGTGGGTTTTGTGATAACAACACGACTCGAGTCTCTATTATCAATATTCTTAGTCATTGCAGCACTGATATTGACTTCACCGAGTCCTAGCGTCTTGACGAGGCCACTCTGGGTGACTGTGGCCACCTCCGGGTGACTTGTGGACCATGAGTAGCTCCCATCTCCTCCAGTGGCTTTCAGAACGACCTGGTACTTCAAATTCTCCTCCCAGGGGAGGATATACTGGCTAGGTGTCACCCGTACAGGGGAGAAGATACTGAGCTCTTCCCTTGTATACAGTGGGGTCTCGTAGACATACGATCCTATTGCCCTCAGTGTGGCTTCAACACTAGCAACGCCAGTCTTGATAGGATGACCATCATGTTGGGTACCATTCAAACTTGAAGACTTCACCGTAAAGTACTCAGCCGGTACCTTGACCTCTATACGCACATTGTCTCCAAGATGAAACTTCCTATTGGCACCATCATACACATCCACTACTAGATTATACATCTTGTGTAGCTCCACTGCCCAGTTCCGATGCGGCAGGATAGATAGCGCTAAGTATTGCGGTTCAGTCACCGTGATGAATGCATGTGGAAGACGGATACTCATATCATTGCTGTATTGGAGAAGGACTTTGGTACGGCCTTGTTCTAAGGCGAGCATATTACCGCGGGAGTCGATAGGTTCTGCAATGGCGCTGTTCTCAATGGTAAATACATACTGAGAGGAGGGGATGGAGAGCTCTACAATACGACCGTGACGAAGCTGAAACAAAAAGACAAATAAAAACGATATGTAGTCAACAAAGTAATCTACAAATAAACAAAAATCAACAATTCATTCTGGTATAATGATGTATCTTCATGATTATGACATACCTACTTATTAAAGCACTCACTGGTTATCTGAAGGGCATGGTTATCTGAACTGAGCATGGATTTTTCCCCTTGGGGAACAGGAAAAAATTGGCCACATCTGAAGTCATAAAATTTGACACAGCATTTCATATCTACTTGAAAAATACATACTTATCTGGGCAGAAATTTCAAGACGTAAGTAAAGGTACTTTCCTGCATTTATTTTTTAACCAAGAACATTTCCATATGACAGTTTTATTCTAAAGCCAAAGAAACAAACCTGTAGCAGTCGGAATTTCACAGTGTCTCCTTTCAAAACATAAGCATCGGGAGGGTCTATGAGTAGATTGGCAACTACCATCAGGTTCACTTCTGCAGGGAGCACATGACGGTATTCAGTGTATGGTAGATTCACTGATACTTTGGCTGAACCTGTCTTCAATCCTTCCAGCAGTACCATGTGACCTGAAAGAAAGAAATGGTAAAATGAAAACAATACCTAGTGAATTTTGTTTGTTAACATACCAAGGTACCACATCTAATTTCTACTTGGTCTTTGGTAGAAAATTGTGTTGGTGGAACATAGTGATGGGTAAATACCCGGGTACTTATTTTTGGGGTAAATACCCTGGGTATTTACCCGGGTAAATACCCAATTTTTATAAATAGTCTTCTACTTCTTCAGCGGAAAGTGCTTGATGGCAAACCAGAATGACACTGTATAGGTAACTGCCAAGATTTTTTAGCGTCTTCTACTTCTTCAGCGGAAAGTGCTTGATGGCAAACCAGAATGACACTGTATAGGTAACTGCCAAGATTTTTTAGCGGCAAGGTTATACCCTCCATTTGGCGACAAGTTATCTGCCTCCACAAGTTATCTGCCTCCACTTACAAGGCAGGCGCGTTACCTTCCAAGGTAAACTAGGCTGGCAAATAGGTAAAGTTGTAGTACCTACCTACACAAGAGCTCGAAAACATCTGGATAAAGAAAAATAAAAGAGACTCAACAAAACACTCAGTTCATATAAATATTTTGCTTTTTATTTATTTTTTTTTATAATTTTAATTTTTATAATAAACTTTTCTTTTAAAAACTGCATATAAGGTACAAGAAGAACCGAGCAGAGCCCTAGTCCAGACTTAGTGGTGACTTGGTGAGTAATAATCAAGTTAATATTAATAATACTTTAAACCCATGGAGGACTCAATGTAAAACATAGCAATAGGTGAGAGACAAGACAAGAAGGAAAGAAAATTTAGATGATAGAAGATTAAAAAAAAAAAAAAAAAAAAAAAAAAAAAAAAAAAAAAAAAATGTTCAGGTGGACCAAGAAATCTTTAGAAAATACCTATTAGGTATATATATATATAAATAAAAAAACTATATTTACCTATAGAACGTATCAATTGGAACCTGAGCTATGCAAATATTCTATTGTTCTAAATATCTAAATAATCTAAATAGGAAATAATGATAGAAGGGAAAATATTATTTCTTTTGGGACAAGTTAATTAAAATTAAGGAGCGCGGCAGCCCTCCGCCCGACCAAGTCAAAATTTGACTTAGAAATGATCCAGAAGTTAAAAAAAAACTATCTTTGATATCATAGTTCCGATTTTTATAAAATTGGCCCGAACTCCATTAAAAAGTGGGAATACCCCATGTGCGTTAAAATTAACTCTCCCACTCCCCTACTCAAACCTTAAAACTTAACTCTATCCGAAAAACAGCTAACACCTTCAATGGACGAGAAGAAAAAACTTCAGTGAGTTTGATAGAAATATCTAAGCCTATATTTAATTTACATTAAGATAAATCCATCGAAAAATTTATCACGAGATTAAAATAAGACAAAAATCCATTCGAAATCTTTCACGAGGGAAAAAGTTTGTAATCTAAAAATTCTAAAAATATCTACAGTTTTAACAAAATTTATCTTAATCTTTTTACAAGGGTACACGAATATTTCAACAGAGCGAGATACCTATATTTAATTTACATTAAGATAAATCCATCGAAAATTTTTTCACGAGATTAAAATAAGACAAAAATCCATTCGAAATCTTTCACGAGGGAAAAAAGTTTGTAATCTGTCTAAAAATTCTAAAAATATCTACAGTTTTAACAAAATTTATCTTAATCTTTTTACAAGGGTACACGAATATTTCAACAGAGCGAGATAGGAGAAACAAATAGGTGGACAATTTATAAAATATTTCAAAAAGGTCAAATAGTTAAAATATAAACACTTTTGTTTTGATTTGTTCACGTAAAAACACGAGGAATAAATTTGTATGTACAGTTTTTTTTTTTAAAAAAATTAGAACTATTTTACAATACTTACAATGGTACATCTAAACTATAAAATATTGGAGAACTTCAGAGCAGTTGATAATCCAGTAGGTATAACGTTCAAAGTGACTTTTTTTTTACACAATCAAGTGTCGAATCTGTTACTAATATTTCTATCCATTAAATTAATATCCACAGAATCAAGGGCGTTTTGCTCTTCGAAGATTGAAAAACATGACAGTATTGAAAAGATATCTTACCTTTCTGGCCTTTCTGATCTAGAGCCTGCACAGTGGCTGGAGTTTCATACGGAGAATCTTTGAATGTCATAAATCGGAGAACTGTTTGATCCACTCTTCCTCCCGTACCAATGTTCCATTGAAATTCAACACTGTCCAACGTGGAAAACTCATTCCCCTGATTGTCATATGCTCGCACTTCAAACACCTCGGGAGCTTCTTCCATGTACAGCTCTCTTGTCTTGGTAACAATGTGGAGTGAGTCAATCATGTCAACAATGACATCACACCGGAGATTTTGTCCCGATGTGACATCTTCGGCAATCACTATGACCGTGTTTCTAGCTAGTTCTCTTGAAATGGTCGAGATGAGAGCACGAGATGAACAGCCAGATGGTGAAACATCCAGTGGTATGATTTGAATGACATCAAGTCTGGAGAGTTGCCTGTCAAGAAAGAATAAGGTCTTGTATTAATATGTTGCATCAAGTATTCTGGGAGGCATGAAGCATGTGAATGTCAATAGTTAAAAGAGATGCTTGGTCAATATTAATACAAAACAGAGTTTCACATAACTTTTTATTATGACATCAAAAATAATGAATTTTAAAATTATAGCAACTGGAACTATTACCTACATCATAATTATAACATTTGGATTAAATGAAATGCAAACTATGAATAATAATAATAGTGCTTATTTATACTGCTCGTATAGGACTGAAAAGTCCCTTTACTCCAGCAGTAGGCTACTACTATTATTGTGGTCAAATTATATTGACTTCCTTGTAGTTAAGAGCAGAGATACGATCTATTTCTGATTTCAGAGGACACGCCTTACTCTTCGAGTCGAAATAGAAAGATACAAGTTTCGGTAGAGAACAATACACCTTCACGATAGACATGGACTCGGAACGTTTACAATCCGTGAGGCAGGCAGCGCCTTGACCACTACACCACCGAGGCAGGCTTTATGAAGTTCTTTCTACAAAGAGAGCCTCGGGAACTTACCATTCATAGCAACCATTGTCCGATATTTCCAATGTGTAGTTAGCAGCAAATTTGTTGAACAACGGCAACAAGACACGAGGCAGGTTGAGCTTCGATGAAGCCAAAACCTGGTTTGAACCAAGCCAGGCTAGGAATGTAAAGATGAATATGGAAGGTTTCATGATTGTTGTCAGTTGAAGATCATGTCTGGTAGAATGCTTATCCAAAGGGAATTCTGGAGTCTAAAATAACAAAGAATAAAATTACTAAAGAACATCAAGGAATGAAAATATCTACCACAACTAGACAGCTAAGCATTGAGTAGAGATGACTCATTAGTCATTACAGAAGCTAAAAAGACCCCCAAGGTCCAAGAAAGTTGTAAAGTGAATAGCTACCTACTAAATGATTTCTCCTGTTCTCATTGCCTCCCATTTTAACTCACATGAAAGGTTCAAAAACTACAGAAGCTCACGAGTTAGATTTATGCCAATTTGGTGAATGAGCTCACATCTGCTAGTTGCAAGGTTAGGCAATGATCACATCTGCAAGTCAAAAACTAACTAATATCTGCGATTTCAAAGATCCTAACTTTCACAGGTATCTAGACTTTTTATTAGTGAGTAAAAATGCTTAGATTCTTTCCAACTTACCGGTAAAATCACAGAAAAACGGTCCGATTTAGCGGCTTCCCTCGTAACCGTAACGTTCCTGTCCTGCACGAAATTCAGAAATGAAATATTTTTCAAAAATTACCGCGCTTGCTGCACAGGTGAGAACCGAGCCAAGCGTCGATTATTGATATGTGTGAAGCTAGCAAACTGTTTATCTTATGGAATAGTGTTCTTTACGTCTAAACTTAAGCCTTTGCCTTGAGGAAACAGAGGATCAGGAATCACAAAGCTATCATTTTCCTTTTTGGTGCAATACGAAGAAACCAAAATGATCTGTTGAGCGCAAAGTCATCAAATTGGAATGAATAATGACATTGACGCATTGGCGCGAAATAGATACAGGGTCTATCGAAAGTCGAAAAATAAAATCCCGAGATCGTTTTCAAAAGCGAGATTCGAAATTCGGTAATTTCTTTTTACTTTCTATTACCCTTACGTATAGGGAACCTATACAAGGTAATGAGAAAGTATTGCAATCGGTCCAAATTTTCAAAAGCCAACTGTTTCTCAAACTAGATTCTCAACGTGCATTCTAAATATTTGGGAAGAAATCTGACAAATTATGCTCAAACACAGTGGCGTAGCGTGGTCTAAAGTCAAGTGTAAGGCGTGTAGGGTACTAATTTCCATCACCATGCACATTACTACATAAGTCATGCACAAGCTTCTTAATAAATATTTAAAGTCAATATTTAAGGGTATTTGAGTAAATTTAAAGTGTATGGCCGCCATACACGCCCTACATGGACGCTACGCCACTGCTCAAACACAATGTCTGTAAGTTATGGAGTTTAATGTTGAAATCATGTTATTTAAAAAAGTAGATAGTTTTGTGACTTATGTTGATGAAGATTGTGATACCTCTGAAGGTTTTTCTTATTTATGAGGCAAAGTTCGTCGTCGCTTGTTCACCAACTGTTTCTCAAACTAGATTCTCAACGTGCATTCTAAATATTTGGGAAGAAATCTGACAAATTATGCTCAAAAACAATGTCTGTAAGTTATGGAGTTTAATGTTGAAATCATGTTATTTAAAAAAGTAGATAGTTTTGTGACTTATGTTGATGAAGATTGTGTCCTTTTAATTTAAACTGCACTGAAATGGGACCTACTGAGACCTGATTCGAAAACTTAAGTGGCATTCCTTATTACTTTCTCCACCACCTAAGAGCTAAAGAGGTGCAGTAAAAATTCCATTTCATTGAAAGTTATGGAATAGTGTTCTTTACGTCTAAACTTAAGCCTTTGCCTTGAGGAAACAGAGAATCAGGAATCACAAAGCTATCATTCTGGGCAGGTAGAACGAATATATTTATTTTCCTTTTTGGTGCAATACGAAGAAACCAAAATGATCTGTTGAGCGCAAAGTCATCAAATTGGAATGAATAATGACATTGACGCAACTTATGGAATAGTGTTCTTTACGTCTAAACTTAAGCCTTTGCCTTGAGGAAATAGAGAATCAGGAATCACAAAGCTATCATTCTGGGCAGGTACAACGAAGCTATTTATTTTCCTTTTTGATACAATATGAAGAAACCAAAATGATCTGTTGAGCGCAAAGTCATCAAATTGGAATGAATAATGACATTGACGCAATGGATTTGTTGACAAAGGATACGAACTTTGTTTAGCTTAGTGGCTCCGGTTTTTTCGTCTGGTATGTAGAATGTTGGGTATAATTAGGTTTGCTTGTATAATGTGTAATTACCTGCCTAAGTAGCTAAGTACACAAGTAGTCATAAGTCTTAAATTTGAAATATTTGCTGTGCCGCCTGTACCCCAATGAACTAGGATAGAAATGTTGGCGTAGTTTGAAATTTGGATTGTGTCAGTCCGGAAAAACTAGCAACACCAGCATGATATCAACAGCAAGCAATGTCTCTTAACCTTTTTTTAAGAGGTTTGACAGAGGGAACTGTACCTTCTAAGGTCTTATCGTCCCGAAATCGAAGAAAGGAGGAAGGCAGGATAGGAGAAAGCCAGCCGTTCCGAGAAGGAACATTATCTGTTCAGGATAAAGTCCGCCATGGGCGGGAATCGAACCCGCGGCCTAACTCTTACAAGGTAGTAGCGCTACCAACCAAGCTAACTAGACTGTGGCTTAACTTGAATGACACGTTGGGAACCGGTGCATTCAACGTTCATTGTCCCTAGCTCCTTCGATGTCAAAATTCCTGTCTGGAGGAAACCATCCGGGGGAATTCTGACAGCAGCTCATGACACAACGGTCACTCATACAGATTTTCGCCACGCTCGGCGTCGCTCCCAGTGGAGTGCGTGCACTCAGAACTGGTGTAGAAAAGCCGCTGGCTTACATTTGTTATGAACTTACCTACCTAACAGCAGTGTACAAAGATATTTCTTTTCTTACCTGTGATAACAATGTCGTTCACATTACACGACGCTCTCTCTCTCTCTCTCTCTTCAGGTTTATCTGCTCTGTTTCACATAACATTTTCAACCTCTTCAGGGACAACTTACCTCAAGATGAACTGATCTTATTTCGTACAATGGAAACAAAGAAAGAAGCCAACCTCACATGATTTCGCTTCTTTCGGGATGTTTGCAGACCAATGTTAGGCCAGCCATTCACTATCAGGTAGACCTGACAGGTACACCTAATCAGGTCTACCTGATAAGCACATATACTATCAGGCAGACCTGACAGGCGGACCTGATTGGGTGTACCTATCAAGTCTACCTGATAGTGAATTGCTGGCCTAATAAAGCCGCTAAGTTTCCTAGTACACTAATAATGATCATCTGTGGTTGGGTCATTCTCTAACTGAGCCCTTATTCCAACTATCCGTTCAGTACACGCTTTTTTTTTTTTTTTTAAGAGATTTGACAGAGGGAACTCTAACTGCTATGGTCTTATCGTCCTACCAAAGTCATTGTTGCTTAACCCTTATTTCGTAAACGGTAAGAGACATCGAAAACATTTGGTCATGTGGATGTGAATATTCTAATCTATGTGATTTTTCACGCCGAATCGAATGGTGCTACTTCTAGAACTGTCCGATTTACGGTTAAGAAGTTGCGGGTTCGATACTCCCCTGTGTCAACAAATTTCCCTTTTATTCGTGAATCGTTACCAAGTAAGCATGTGAATAGTTAAACCCATGTGATTTTTCACGCCGAACCGAATGGTGCTACTTCTAGAACTGTCCGACTTACGGTTGAGAAGTTGCGGGTTCGATACTTTTCACTTCGCGTGACATTGACAGCGTGTTGTGTGACTTGTAGAATACCTTCCTTACTAAGCGCTACATTCAGATCAAAGAATTCCACCTGACTGATGGGCAGAACAGTTTCCTCAGAATCATACAACTTGACGGCAGCCAGCACATGTTTACCTTTCTGTATCTTGTTAATCATTTCCACACGAATGGAATTTACTTGTCTAATCTCCACGTTGATGTGTGTTGTATGAGACTCAAGACACAAGTCCTGTATAGTTAACTTCACATGACCTGCTGACATAGGGATCACACGGAGTAGATGTTTATCATTAGCATCCCATATGAACTGAGCAACATCCTCACTAGACTTGGTCAACTTATAATGTCCTGACCCGGGTAAGATCTCAATGCTACCTTTGTTCTTCGGGTGGTTGAACAGCAAGATGTTATTCTTAGAGACGGCAGTGTCCTCTACGAAATGAATAAGCGCAGTGGCGGATATATCATCATCAAATGTTTGTACATCAGTGACGATGTTAAGTTTCTTAAGCAGAACATTTCTATAGTGAAGAATCTTCACTGCAAGCTCTACAGTACCTGACTTCTTCTTAGGAATTAAGATTTGGAAATGGTTGAGTGGTACCAAGTAGTTATCCGTATGTGTCACATTAAGCCATACGAGACCTGGGAAGCGTACTGATGCTAGACTTGTGTTTGAGATCATCCACTCTGCATACAAACTGGTCGCGTTATCAAACGTACGACCCTTGCTATCCTTCACAATGAGAGTAATATTGACTTCCTTGTAGTTAAGAGCAGAGATACGATCTATTTCTGATTTCAGAGGACACGCCTTACTCTTCGAGTCGAAATAGAAAGATACAAGTTTCGGTAGAGAACAATACACCTTCACGATAGACATGGACTCGGAACGTTTACAATCCGCAGTGGCACAACTTCCTATGACTACTTTCACATTGGTTTCACCAATACGTTTACACAGTACAGAATAGATATACATATCCTGAGTATCTGATGTCACGTCAAACACATCTACAATCCTGTTGTCATAGTCTACTTTCTTCGTTCCTTTCTTCAGGTTCTTATTAGATGGACCACCAGAGAATACCAGATGTCTTGATGTGCCCACTGCTAGCACGGTGTATCCTTTAGTAGGCTGAACTATCACCAGAGGATTAAATGTTCCCACGATAGCGCTATCTTCCAGTAGTATATCTCCTATCTGGTATTGTACTGTCACTCGGGTACTTGCAATCCTAGAGCCAAGGATAGCAAGATTAGCACACGCGGACCCAACGTTCTCCTTCTGGTTATAACTTTCATCATAGACAAAGCTCGGGTCATCAAGAATCACCTTGAAGCTAAGCTGTTGACAATTGGTGAAGGAGATTTCCTTGCCAGATCGTTCATCTTCTGCATACAGCGCTACATGGAGATGTATAGGTTTATCCACCTCAGCCTCCAAACTGAACCGGTCTACAATCTGTAGCCTCGTGGGTTTTGTGATAACAACACGACTCGAGTCTCTATTATCAATATTCTTAGTCATTGCAGCACTGATATTGACTTCACCGAGTCCTAGCGTCTTGACGAGGCCACTCTGGGTGACTGTGGCCACCTCCGGGTGACTTGTGGACCATGAGTAGCTCCCATCTCCTCCAGTGGCTTTCAGAACGACCTGGTACTTCAAATTCTCCTCCCAGGGGAGGATATACTGGCTAGGTGTCACCCGTACAGGGGAGAAGATACTCAGCTCTTCCCTTGTATACAGTGGGGTCTCGTAGACAAACGATCCTATTGCCCTCAGTGTAGCTTCAACACTAGCAACGCCAGTCTTGATAGGATGACCATCATGTTGGGTACCATTCAAACTTGAAGACTTCACCGTAAAGTACTCAGAAAAAGATATAAAATTAAGTTAAGAACAATGTTGATATTATCAACTTGATAATGCCAAGGAACATTGTTCAAGCAGTGTCAAAATTAGGACATTGATATGGTTTCAGAACATGAAAAGATATAAAATTAAGCTAAAAACAATGTTGATATTATCAACTTGATAATGCCAAGGAACATTGTTCAAGCAGTGTCAAAATTAGGACATTGATATGGTTTCAGAACATAAGAACGCTATTAGAGTCCCACATCAGGATTCTAAACGCCGAGTCTACCATCTGAGGTTGAAGGATTTGTTAACGTCTGAGAATGTTCAAAGACTTTTCAGATAAAGTCTTTGACCAAGCTCAGAAGACGAAAATACTTCAACATAAGATATGTAGGAGGCCCGAACGTTAGTCACTCAAGAGGGCGATTGTACATCTTTCTTAAAGCTTTCAAGGGATACAATACAATGTCATTATTTAAAGCTATTCTTCGTTTAACTGGCACAGAGGTTTACTCGACCACGGCATTCACTCTGGAATAATCCGGGCGAAAAGCCAGGAACTCTATGATTTTATCCAAACTTATGTAGTGAGGTACTTACTTATCCGTCGCGTCGTGTCTCAGACCTAAATGCCGTCCAGAGTTACCTGAATTATACGACACAATCGTCACCCGTTCAATCTTTATCCACGCCCAAAGTTGCTTGAGTTCAGCAAACATGCCGGGAGGCGTGCGAACGTCAAAACTTTATAAGTGTAACTTTAGTTTGACATTAAGTAATCAAGTCTTCAAAGTGAAATATCTTGATTTGAGTTTGACATTAAGCGTTCAAATCTTCAAAGTGCCTTGAGTTAGTTTGACATTAAACATTCAAGTCTTCAAAGTGACATGTCCTGAGGTATTTAGGAGTGAGGTATGTGCAGATCCAGAGCACCATCACTAGAGCATCCAGGCTCTTGTGTTTCCTCTTTCTTAACCTGACTTAGAGTCATCTCCTGGTCACTTTGGTTCATGGCTTTGATGATCATCTCGGTGGCTTTCAGACCACGAATCCCTTCGGCACTCGACTGTGAATATTGGAAAAACACAAGGAAATTATTCATTACTTATCTGTTGATTGAGGCAAGTAAGTTCGGAAATTATTCGAAGACACGGCAATGAAAAAGAAAGCTCCTTTTTTTGTGTTTAACCTAACCCTATAACACTGGTCACTGCTCATTTATGACAGCTCCATTTTGTAGCAATTTTTCATCGTCGTGGCTTCTGAACTAGTACCGTAAGTTCCAAGTTTTAAGACGTCTAAGCTTTTAACTAATGATTCATTAGTTATTTGTTGAAAGAACGAAGTAAATCCTGATTTCAACGAAGTTAACTAAAACGCAGGGGATTTCTGGTGTACTCATGTTGACCCAGCACCTAAATAGGCAGTGTTGTGTCCCTTATCGCCCATCTGATGAGGGACATACTACGAGATGGGTATGCTGACTATGCTACGACATAGGTTAACTGAGTCCTAATGTAAGCAGGCGTTTCATCACTATAAAATAAAAATTCTGTGATACACTTTTTTCGATCACTTTCGATTTATGGGATTTAGATGAAATTTGGCAAAAATGTCCAACACAAAGGTCTTTAGTACAAAAATATGGAAACAACTCAATATACTTACAGCCATGGTGAGGTTCATAAAGCGTACGTATTTGTCCAGAACTCCGATCATATCTTGGAAGTTGTGCTCGGGTAAATATTGACGGACTTTGGCTTCATGATCCTGGAAACAAAAATACATAGAAGGTTAATACGGATATATCCTACCTCGGTGGTGTAGAGGTCAAGCGGGCGTGGGTTCAATCCCAGCCGAGGTATGGAATTTTATCCTCAATATAATTTGAGAATTTGACCACAATAATAGTAGTAGCCTACTTACTGCTGGAGTAAAGGGACTTTTCAGTCCTATGCGAGCAGTATAAATAAGCACTATTATTATATCCAGACTAGTTAGCTTGTAGGGTACAGTGCAGCGTCTACCTTGTAGGTAAGCGCTTGGTCGCGGGTTCGATTTCCGCCCTATTCCAGATTTGGGGTGGGAGGATGAAAAGGTTTTAAACTACACTATAAGCCAGCCTAGTTAGCTTAGTCGGTAGCGCGTCCGCCTCGTAAGCGCTAGGCCGCGGGTTCAATTCCCGCCCGGGGCGGCTTTTATCTTGATGGGATAATATTCGTTCTCGGAACGGCTGGCTTTCTCCTATCCAGTCTTCCTTCTCTCTTCGATTTCGGGACGATAATACCATAGCAGTTACAGTTCCCTCTGTCAAACCTTAAAAAAAACACACTATGTTCTTTTTTGCTATTTAATTAATGGTAAGCTGGCCTTTATTAGCTTGGAAGGTAGTGCTCCTGCCTTGTAAGTGCTAGGTCGCGGGTTCGATTTCCGCCCTATTCTAATACTGGGGTGGGAGGAAGAACTACACTATGTTCTTTCATCATCAAATCTCAAGTCGTTCCGTCCAAGGGTACGGGTCGGCTGTGTACAAAGCCTCTCCACCATATTCTATCATTATATTTCTGATGAATATTGATGGTGTTTGGATTTTGTCCTCTTTTGGATATGTCTCTGTATTGATCATATCCTTCCACCGCAATCGCGGTCTTCCTCTTCTTCTGCGGCCATTCAACTCGAGGTTGAACATTTGTTTAGGTATCCTGACATTTTCCATCCGTTGCATATGTCCGTACCACTATGTTCTTTATTGCTATTTAATTAATGGCAATCCAGCCCAGTTAGCTTTGAGGGTAGAGCGTATACCTTGTGAGCGCTAGGTCGCGTATTCGATTACCTCCCGGGGCTGACTTCCCCCCCAAACAAATAAGGTTTGTTCACGGAACGGCTGGCTTTCTCATATGTATTACATCGTTAGAACAAGATATTACTGTGTTACTATTCATTAATGGCAATCCAGCCCAGTTAGCTTTGAGGGTAGAGCGTATACCTTGTGAGCGCTGGGTCGCGGATTCGATTACCTCCCGGGGCTGACTTTCCCCCAAACAAATAAGGTTTGTTCACGGAACGGCTGGCTTTCTCATATGTATTACATCGTTAGAACAAGATATTACTGTGTTGATGGTAGACTCAGTAACTTTGTGAAGGTTCATTTTAAATATTATCTAAATATGAAAATAACTTTTACTCTTCACAGTGAAGAGTAAAAGTTATTTTCATATTTAGATATTACTGTGTTACTATGGTGTTACGTACCTTATTGTCTAAGATGAGATAACCTAGAAGGACGGCAACGTAGGCTGCAATGAACGTATGCTCCATGTGTCTTCCTGCTTTCTGTAACACTGTGAATTCAAAACAAACCAAGATGAGTGAAACAAACCAACAATAAATGCGATGCTTTCCTAAACAAAATGTTAAGTCATTGAACTCCTAAAAGCCCGTTCACTTGTCGTTCGGAATAAAATCGTAAAAGCTTTGAAAAACCTTACGGAAAAAGGCAGCTCAGCGCAAGTTAATAATAATAATAATAAAATCCTTATAGGTTTGTTTTCAGAAAGGCCGTAAAAACAGAAAAGATTAAAGAAAAATCATCAAGTTAAAACTTGGAGCCTCCTGCGATTGTAAAGAGAGTTATTTTTCCAGTACAAAGGGAACTGTAACAACCGAGGTTTTATGATCCCAAAATCGAAGAAAGAAGGAAGACAGGATAAGGAGAAAGCCAGACGTTCCGAGAACGAACTTCATCTCTTTTGGATACCTAAAGTCTGCTCCCAACCCAAAATCGAACCCGTGACCTAGCACTTATAAGGCAGCCGCGCTAATCACCAAGCTAAGACTGCCTTGAAATAGTTTGATTTTTTTATCCGTCTCCCAAAGTTTGATATACGAGTTTGATTGATTGAATAATTACAAGAATTTATTTTACCTGATCTTTGGCCGCATCCTGGAGGGCCTTGAAGAACTTGGCCACAGTGCCATGGGCCCGCAAATGCATCCGGAAGGCCGGCGCCATACATTTGGAGGCCAAAGTGATGGCCGATAGACACCGGGTGCCTATAGGGTTCCGCTCCTGTAGGGCGTCCAGGATGTACTCGACATCGTCGTTGAATTCCTGGAATTCCCCGGACTCCTGGAGTTGATGAACTTTCTTGACGTTCTTTACCACTGTGTAGAACTGAGGAGGAGGGGAGAGAGGAGATTAGAAATAATATTGTACAAAGATATTACAATTGGGAGGGAGGGGAGAGAGGAGAAACGAAATTAGAAATAATACTATACTAAGATGTTAAAAAAATTACAATTTGCCGTTACCATTCGGCGAAAGCTTAAGCTGCTAAAACATCAATATTACAATACACAGAAGTAACTAGAAATGAGTAGCGCTAGCGACCCATGACAAAATAGCGAATGAAAAAGAATGAATCAAAAATCGAGAAATTCTGGATGGGCTCTTAGTTTCACTAGAAATAAATGAGTATTTAGTACTGTTCAGATTTTACTTGGATTCAAAGAAAATCTCTAGAAAACGTAGACAAAAAAAAAGTAAAAAAATATCCGAGAAAAGAACCTCGTCCAAAAATCGTACTGTGAAGGAAACTGATTACACCCCAAATTTCATTTAAAAAAATAGTCTATGTAATTAAACCTTTGATCTCACGTTGATCTTTTACCTATTCAACAAGCAACAACTCACAAAATAGAACGATCAAGTTGGGTCATAGAAAGGATACCAGGCTGAAATAGGAAAATCACCTCTATAACAGTATGACCAGCAGAAAAAGAAAATGATTTTCATGAAACGCTTTTGATGATTTCAATGAAATTATTTTTCAAAATTAGACTGTTAGATAATTATCGTGGAAAAAAAATGTCCCTTTATCATCCACCAAATTATTTCTAAATAAAATTAGGTGCACAACTTACCTCCGAATATATTTTCAGTGTCTGACGGGGCCTTGGCGTGGATAAGAGCTGCTCTGTTGGACTCATTAGACTCCACCAGGTTAATGAGAAGCAGTAAGGCCAGGACTGACAGGTCAAACCTCTCCTCCTCGGGAATGTGTTGGGGGATTTGCAGCAGGATGTGAAGCGAGGACTCTGCTATGCCGAACTTACCACCCAGGAGTGACGAATTGGCCGCTGTGAAATCAAGAACGAGATTAAATATCTGAGCTGTCCTCAGAAATCCTTTTCATAAGCATATTAGGGAGGAATGTGTTGCGGGATTTGCAGCAGGATGTGAAGCGAGGACTCTGCTATGCCGAACTTACCACCGAGGAGTGACGAATTGGCCGCTGTGAAATCAAGAAAGAGATTAAATATCTGAGCTGTCCTCAGAAATCCTTTTCATAAGCATATTAGGGGCTCACGAAGTTTAGAAACATTATTTGTTAGGTTTATATTAGACTCGTGAATAATAGTGCTTATTTCTACTGTTTGCATAGGACTGAAAAGTCCCTTTACTCCAGCAGTAGGCTGCTACTATTATTGTGGTCAAATTCCCAAATATTTTGAAGATAAAATTCCATATCCGGCTGGGATTCAACCCAAGCCCTCCTGTTTACCAGGCGAGCGTCTTAGGTTTATATTAGACATCCTATGTATTAACATTATTCTTACCGTTTTTATTTATTATTTTGGTCAAATTCCCAAATATTTTGAAGATAAAATTCCATATCCGGCTGGGATTCAACCCAAGCCCTCCTGTTTACCAGGCGAGCGTCTTTATGTTAGACATCCTATGTATTAACATTATTCTTACTGTTTTTATTTATTATTTTGGTCAAATTTCCAAATATTTTGAAGATAAAATTCCATATCCGGCTGGGATTCAACCCAAGCCCTCCTGTTTACCAGGCGAGCGTCTTAACCACTACAGAACAAATACTTACGCGCATCCTTGAAGTCATGCGTCAGATTAATGAGCACTTTCAGATTAGCCAGTAGACACTCGCGTAGAATGGCGCCCGTACTGTCTTTGTCTGCCATATTGCTCGTGGGATACAGGGGGATCTCATAGTCGCATACCTTGTACAGACGACACAATGTCTCACCCAGTATGCCGTCCTTGTATTTGAGCAGGTAGGACTTGTTCTCCTCATTCTGGAAGGTAACCTGGGAAAACAAAGAGTTGTTTGTTGTTTTCAAACGTCAGGAACTTGGCAATGGAGCAGTTGCAAATGGGTAAAAATTATAAATAATTGGTCGATTCCTATATAAAAAGTTGGGAAAAATCCAAATCTCAGGTCAAAACTCCGAAAAAATAAATGTAAAAGGTCGAAAATTCAATTTTTATTTTCCGTTCTAATGAAAGAGTTCAAAGATGTGTGACGTTTGCAATTAGGTCATTCTCCCAAGGGAAACCAAAGATAAGTGGTGTTAAGGCCCGTTCCCACTTGTCGTGAGTTTTATCCGATTTTTTTCCGAATGTCCTGTAGGTAACGTAAGTTAAATGAGAGTGTTCATACTTACACGACACGATTTTTTTCCCGAGCGACATAAAATGTCCTTGTAGGCTCGAGTGAATTGGAACACATCACATGCCTTCAGGCACACTCCATTTGTCAAGGGGCTAGGTTTAGAATAGAATATACCTTAATTAATGTGTTCTAATTCTCTACTTATAGTTCTACTTACATTTTCTAATACTCGCAAACACCTGTCGACTTTTCTAATCTTCTCGAGTAGAGGTGGAGACCAAGCATTGACCGTGTCGTCTACTAGTTTACAGCAATCTACTATGGTTAGGATAATGTGTTCTAGACCGCCCAATTCTCTAAGTTCCTCTTTGAACCACTCTCCTGCTCGTTTGGATGTGAGAGATAGAAGAGTTTCCATGGCTAGATGACCGACCTGTGAAACAAATAAGAAATACCTAATCTTAATACTAGGCGTGAAGTGAGTTGTAAAACTCAGCCAGAGAAAAGGTCCGTATGAGGTCTTTAGAGGCGATTTGTCAGCGTCTCAATCAGCCCTAGGTGATTGCTTTGGGCTGACATTTGGTTTTGGCTCCAAACATTTTACAAATAGATGCTTTTCGCATTCAAGCTTTCCTATTTCTTTAGCATGGGAAATTTCGTGTTTAAAGTCTCCCAGCAAGACCAAGCTGGTCTAACCCTTGTTTAAAGTTCCCTATCCAGACTAAGCTGGTCTACTCCCTGTTTAAAGTCTCCCAGCCAGACTAAGCTGGTCTACTCCCTGTTTAAAGTCTCCCAGCCAGACTACTATTCAACAAGCAACTACTCACAAAATAGAACGATCAAGTAAGGTAAGTACATATATTAAATAAATCATCGGGATAAAATGGGTCATAGAAAGGATACCAGGCTGAAATAGTAAAATCACCTCTATAACAGTATGACTAGCAGAAAAAGAAAATGATTTTCATGAAACGCTTTTGATGATTTCAATGAAATTATTCATCAAAATTAGACTGTTAGAAAATTATCGTGGAAATATTCGTCCCTTTGTTCATCCACCAAATTATCTCCACATTTTTTTTTTTTTTTTTTTTTTTTTTTTTTTTATTCCCCCCTCCACCCCCCCCTTAAAAATTATTTGCAATGAGGAGAAACCGCTCGAATCCCAGGTGCTTTTCAAAACTCAAAAATACTCACACACACACACACACACACACACACACACACACACACACACACACACACACACACACACACACACACACACACACACACACACACACACACACACACACACACACACACACACACACACACACACACACACACACACACACACACACACACACACACACACACACACACACACACACACACACACACACACACACACACACACACACACACACACACACACACACACACACACACACACACACACACACACACACACACACACACACACACACACACACACACACACACACACACACACACACACACACACACACACACATACACACACACACACTAAAAAAAGACGATCGAGTAATAGGTACTTACGCGCATCTTTGAAGTCATGCGTCAGATTAATGAGCACTTTCAGATTAGCCAGTAGACACTCGCGTAGAATGGCGCCCGTACTGTCTTTGTCTGCCATATTGCTCGTGGGATACAGGGGGATCTCATAGTCGCATACCTTGTACAGACGACACAATGTCTCACCCAGTATGCCGTCCTTGTATTTGAGCAGGTAGGACTTGTTCTCCTCGTTCTGGAAGGTAACCTGGGAAAACAAAGAGTTGTTGTTTGTTGTTTTCAAACGTCAGGAACTTGGCAATTAGGTCAATCTCCCAAGGGAAACCAAAGATAAGTGGTGTTAAGGCCTGTTCCCACTTGTCGTGAGTTTCATCCGATTTTTTTCCGAATGTCCTGTAGGTAACGTAAGTTAAATCAGAGTGTTCTCACTTACACGACACGATTTTTTCGCGAGCGACATAAAATGTCCTTGTAGGCTCAAGTGGATTGGAACACATCACATGCCTTCAGGCACACTCCATTTATCAAGGGGCTAGGTTTATAATAGAATAGAATATACCTAGTTTGGATAGGACTGAAAAGTCCCTTTTTCCCCCGCAGTCTAACCAAGGTCTTATACAGGGTGTCCACCAATCTATGACCCACTCAAATTGCTCCGGATCTGTTGGAGTTTTCGAGAGAAAAAAAAAACCGTATCTCTTTGATTTTTGCAAAGAACTTTTTGGTAATATTGAAATTCGGGAACTTGTTCGCGAAAACCGCGAACTTGGTACCAACTTTGGAATTTCAAATGAGAACCCCAATTTTTTATTGCATATTATTATTCTACATAATATTTTACGTAGAATAATAATATGCAATACTAGTTTACAGCAATCTACTATGGTTAGGATAATGTGTTCTAATTCTCTACTTATAGTTCTACTTACATTTTCTAATACTCGCAAACACCTGTCAACTTTTCTAATCTTCTCGAGTAGAGGTGGAGACCAAGCATTGACCGTGTCGTCTACTAGTTTACAGCAATCTACTATGGTTAGGATAATGTGTTCTAGACCGCCCAATTCTCTAAGTTCCTCTTTGAACCACTCTCCTGCTCGTTTGGATGTGAGAGATAGAAGAGTTTCCATGGCTAGATGACCGACCTGTGAAACAAATAAGAAATACCTAATCTTAATACTAGGCGTGAAGTGAGTTGTAAAACTCAACCAGAGAAAAGGTCCGTATGAGGTCTTTAGAGGCGATTTGTCAGCGTCTCAATCAGCCCTAGGTGATTGCTTTGGGCTGACATTTGGTGTGACCGACCTGTGAAACAAATAAGAAATACCTAATCTTAATACTAGGCGTGAAGTGAGTTGTAAAACTCAGCCAGAGAAAAGGTCCGTATTAGGTCTTTAGAGGCGATTTGTCAGCGTCTCAATCAGCCCTAGGTGATTGCTTTGGGCTGACATTTGGTTTTGGCTCCAAACATTTTACAAAAAGATGCCTTTCGCATTCAAGCTTTCCTATTTCTTTAGCAAGGGAAATTTCGTGTTTAAAGCCTCCCAGCAAGACCAAGCTGGTTTAACCCTTGTTCAAAGTTCCCTATCCAGAGTAAGCTGGTCTACTCCCTGTTTGAAGTCCCTCGCCAGACTAAGCTGGTCTACTCCCTGTTTAAAGTCTCCCAGCCAGACTAAGCTGGTCTAACCCTTGTTTAAAGTTCCCTATCCAGACTAAGCTGGTCTACTCCCTGATTGAAGTCCCCCGCCAGACTAAGCTGGTCTACTCCCTGATTGAAGTCCCCGGCCAGACTAAGCTGGTCTACTCCCTGTTTAAAGTCTCCCAGCCAGACTAAGCCGGTCTACTCCCTGTTTAAAGTCTCCCAGCCAGACTAAGCTGCTCTACTCCCTGTTTGAAGTCCCCCGCCAGACTAAGCTGGTCTACTCCCTGTTTAAAGTCTCCCAGCCAGACTAAGCTGGTCCACTCCCTGTTTAAAGCCCCCAGCCAGACTAGGCTGGTCTACCCCCTGTTCAAAGTCCCCCAGCCAGCAATTCTATTTACAACTTTATTTTAAAATGCAAAGGCTACTCACGGTGATATTCCTTCTTAATAATCAGCTTGTTGGTGATTTGATCAAAGTTGGTGTAGGTCTCCGTGAGTAGCTTATCGGCATCTTGGTTCAGTTGTGTGAGATCTTCATTGTCTCCTACTTCATCTGGTAGTTCCTCTTCTTCTTTTACATTGCTCAGATTCGTGGGTTCAGTCTCAACGTAGGATTCTGGAACTTCTGTGTATGTGTTGCTGCTATTCCTAAGGGCACGTTCTCGCAGTCTGGAAGATCTGTGAGATGAAAGTAAGAAAGAAAATATTTTATTAAGGAGCGCGGTAGCGCTCCGCCCCGCCAAGTCAAGAAAGTTTGACCGCGCTACTAGAGATATTATACGCGACAGGGAAAGTCTACCCCCTGTTCAAAGTCCCCCAGCCAGCAATTCTATTTTCAACTTTATTTTAAAATGCAAAGGCTACTCACGGTGATATTGTCCAGGTTCAAATGTTTGGCGTGTCCCTGGCTTTGTATCTCCGCACACAGTTCCCGCACTCGGGTCCTCGTCTTGTGTAGTTGTGTATCCGACAGGCCACAATCATCCAGAGCGTTCTTATGAGAGGTATCGGATTCGAGTAGATTGAGCATCAGTTCCAAACAGTCCCGGTCCAAATCCATATTGAGACGGTCCTGACTTAGCACGAACATCACGGTGGCTGTACACATACCCAGACTCTGAGAACACACAGAACAGGAGACATGATTGAGTAAGTACATATGAGTTTTTATCCTTTTTTTTAAGTTCAAAGGTTCAAACGCCTTACTCAAAAGAAAAAAAAAATCCATTTTGATAGATACCAAGTTTCATCAAAATCAGAAACAAAAAACATTCGAGAGGTCTGAGAAACAAGGGTAAAAACAGACAAGCAAGGAAAAAATTATCAAGTTTATTTAAACTTTGAACATATTGCGTTTATAGAGGGAAGTGTAAATACAGAGGTCTTATCGTCCCGAAAGCGAAGAAAGAAGGTAGACAGGATAGGGAGAAAGCCAGACGTTCCGCGGACGAGCTTCATCTGGTTTGGATAAAATCTGCCTCGGGTCGGAATCAAACCCGCGACATAGCGCTTATAACTCTATACCTAAACAAAAAGCCCACTCCAACGCTTAGGTGTAGGGGTAATCGTAATCAGCCCTAGCTTATACGAATCTAACGCTTTATAAAGTAGGTGCGCGACCCTCCAAGGTAACGAGGCTTCCTTGCTTGATTAAATAATGGTATGAGTTTATTTTACCTGATCTTTGGCCGCATCCTGGAGGGCCTTGAAGAACTTGGCCACAGTGCCATGGGCCCGCAGATGCATCCGGAAGGCCGGCGCCATACATTTGGAGGCCAAAGTGATGGCCGATAGACACCGGGTGCCTATAGGGTTCCGCTCCTGTAGGGCGTCCAGGATGTACTCGACATCGTCGTTGAATTCCTGGAATTCCCCGGACTCCTGGAGTTGATGAACTTTCTTGACGTTCTTTACTACCGTGTAGAACTGTGGGAGGGGGGGAGGGGAGAGAGGAGAGATGAGATTAGAAATAATATTGTACTAAGATATTACAATACAAAGAAGTAACTAAACCCATGGGGGGAAAAAACAATCGAGAAATTGTGGAAGGGCTCTGAGTTTCACTAGAAATAAATTTTTGTTCCTGTTCAGATTTTGATTGGATTCAAAAAATTCTCCCAAAAATTTGGACTAATAAAAATAAAAAAAAAAGTCCGAGAAAAGAGCTTCGGGAAATCGTAATACAAAGGAAGCTGATATGTATCCAAGTCCCCGTGGTGACGGGAAAATTTATACATAGCTTTGAGGTTGACATTTGCAACAGTTTGGATCAAGAAATATTACTATTGAGAGAGAGAGAGAGAGAGAGAGAGAGAGAGAGAGAGAGAGAGAGAGAGAGAGAGAGAGAAAAAAAACTAGGGGCCTCAAAACATGTTTTGGCAGCAAAATCTGACCACCAAAAACTTCACTTAATCACATTACTTTAATTTTTATAGGATAAGGGAAAGTTGTTGTTGTTTACTAATGCAAAGGAATTGATTATTATGTCATTTTCCTATGCGCGTCCCAATATTTTCCTACAATATCATTGCTGGCTTCCACGGCAGGGCAAGTAATTAAGTGTGCTGCATTCATGGGTGATTGATGTGAGCATAATGGGCATATTGGGGAGTCAGCACAGCCAATTCTGTGGAGGTGCTCTGACAAGCAGTCATGTCCTGTTAATGATCGGAATTTTGCTACGGATAAGGGATAAGGGAAAGTAAAAATCAGCAAAACCCACATTACCTTCTTGGCTTTCTTAGGACACGTGACTCCGGTGACGTCATCAAACTCTTCCTCGCTAAACTTATCCGCCGACGTTTGTCGTGTCACCCGTTTCAAATCGCTGAGCACCGCTTCATCCACCGTTTCTCTAAGGGAAAGTAAAAATCAGCAGAAACCCACTTTACCTTCTTGGCTTTCTTAGGACACGTGACTCCGGTGACGTCGTCAAACTCTTCCTCGCTAAACTTATCCGCCGACGTTTGCCGTGTCACCCGTTTCAAATCGCTGAGCACCGCTTCATCCACCGTTTCTCCCGTACCCTCCGTTGCGCCCTTGCCAGCTTCTTTGTCCTTGTTACTCGGATTGTCTTTGTCATCGATCCACTTGTGTTTGTACAGGGCGAGGCGCTTTTTGTTACCCCCGGACGCGGCGCGGGACTTGAATATGCTGCCTGCAATACACAGAGAACGTTGGAACGTTGAACCCAAAACTATCGGGACTCAACTCGTAAAAAAAGGGGGTCAGTGGGACTCAATCCGTTGACTCCCTAAGAAATAAAAGCGCGACTTGAATATGCTACCTGCAATATACAGAAAGAGGATTAGTGTTGGTTGTCAATGCTGAATGAAGCCCAGGAAGAAGAATGAAGAAGTCAGGACGAGCCGATTAAACATGGCTAGAGACCACCAAACCAGTGTATGGCAAAAAAAAAAAAAAAAAAAAAAAAAAAAAAAAAAAAAGTGATCTTTTCTTTATTCTGCCATCACCAGTCGGCTACAGCTGAAGCCGTTGCAACAACAATGCTGAATGAAGGTTTGGGCGAAAAAAAGCCTTTTACTTTATGGGGTTCCCAAAAATCCACGATTGGCCTAAAATCGAATGAGAATATTTTCCTCAATTTCCTTGGAAACCCATAAAAGATTAATCGCCGAACAAACAAACCAAATCTAAAATGGTCGAATTAAAAGGTTAATGATGGGCTTCACCAACCATTTTTTAGCCCGTAACAGCCTGTTACCTTAAGTTACGCATATAAAAATCACATGAAATGAAACATAACAGGCTGTTAGCTTAACAGGCCCTCTAGGGACTGAAAAAATATTCCTGAAATCCACCCTAAAACTCGGAACTAACTTCCTTCAATATTAGGTATTAAATTTCCTAAACACATTCACATTCAACTCACCTTTCCTCGTCTGATACGATTTGCCGGTCTCCACAGCCGTCTGCGAGTCTAGCCTGCTGAATGAAGCCCAGGAAGAAGAATGAAGAAGTCAGGACTAGCCAATTAAAGATGGCTAGAGACCACCAAACCAGTGTATGGCAAAAAAAAAAGTGATCTTTTCTTTATTCTGCCATCACCAGTCGGCTACAGCTAAAGCCGCTACAACAACGATGCTAAATGAAGGTTTGAGTGAAAAAAAAAAGCCTTTTACTTTATGGGGTGAGAGAATGTCCTCAATTTCCTTGGAAACCCGTAAAAATTCATCGCAGAAAAGGTTCAAACCAAATCCTAAATGGTCGACTTAAAAGGTTAATGGTGGGTTTCACCAACCTTCTTTTTAGCTCCCAACAGCCTATTAGCCTGTTCTGTGAAGCCTATACAAATCAAATGGAACTTAACAGGCCTTCTAGGGACTGAAAAAATATTCCTGAAATCCACCCTAAAACTCGGAACTAACTTCCTTCAATATTACTTGGGTATTAAATTTCCTAAACACATTCACATTCAACTCACCTTTCCTCGTCTGATACGATTTGCCGGTCTCCACAGCCGTCTGCGAGTCTTCCTTGGTCTCCTCCACCTCCTGACTTGCAGGCTCCGACGACTGACTACTCGGCAAATCAACCTCAGCATTCTCAGAACTCTCCACCGGCTCAGAATTCTCCACAGAACTTTCCACGCTTTCTGCAGGCACGGAATCGCTACCGTCCGAATCTGACCATTCAGCCTGAGCGACGTGCTTGAAATTCTTCGAGATAATCAGGGGCGGAACTTTAAGTAAGGGAGGCTGGGCTGGAGCAGCGGGTTCAGGAGGGACTGGTAGTTCAGGGACCGCGGGTTCGGGCTCTTCCTCGTCGTCACTTTCAAGGACGCGCAGTAGGGATTCCCGGTCGGGGTCGAGAGCTGCTTCTGGTTCTGGCTCCTGAGGGATAACAACAGTGGTGGGTTATTCTCACAAGGCTGAGTATGAGTGTACTTCTTGGGTTTGATTCCCGGACTGGGTGGACTATTTGGCTGAGACTCTGTAATCAGCCGGGGGGTTGCCTGGTCTGGGGGTTGAACTTGAGTCTGGTTTCGGCTTGGTTCGTGGCCCCAACCATTAAGTGACTACATCTAGGTAGGCACTCCCTTACTGATATTATTGTATTTATCACTATTGTACCCAATACCTATTGTAGGTACCTACTGTTAAAAAATATAAATAAAATAAAGCACTGTTTATACTAATACTAATACTAGGTACTTAATACTTCGATATCAATTCGAACAGCCAGCCTTGTTAGCTTGGAGAGTAGCACGAATGCCTTTGCAAGCGCTAGGTCGCGGGTTCGATTTCAGCCCGGGGCGGATTTTATCCTAAACAGATTAGGTTTGTTGTTGGAATGGCTGGCTTTCTGCTAGCCTGTCCTCACAAAATACATATCACTGTTTTTCTTCTAACAGTTAAAAGAGTGAAATAAGCATAAGTAAACATATAAGTGTCAATAAATGCGATGCTAAGCTACGGTCGAGATGTATGAAAAAAAAAATAATAATAATAAATAAATAAAAAAAAAAATAACCTTCATGACAAACGTTTCAAAGAAGACCAAGTACCCCATAATACATACAAATCAATCCCATTTATTCACTTTAATAAATACAAATTAAAAAAGAAAAAAAGTCCCACTTACTGGTTTTGCCTGGTAATGTCTTCAACAGAGTAAAACAGGAATTTCGGTAGGAATGGAATATAGGTAGTTAACTTACCAACAGTAAACTTGGATCCTGTGTTAGCACTCCTGATAGAGGTGTATGATACAACACCCCATTTTCCTATGGTACCTGATGATTTAGCTGCTGAAGGTTTGTTCTCACAGAGTAAGTTGTCAAACTGGATATTGGCATTAAGGGCACTAGGATTGTACGAATATTTCCCTCGCCCATAGGCTTGTTTTCCTGTCTTTGCAGACATTGTGTTCTCATAAAAACTTCTGTTACATCACATATGAACTACCTGGAGTACAATAACGTCCGCAGGTATGTGTTCAGTTTTATCATTGAGCAAATTTATCAGTAAAGGTAAAATCTGTTAACTGACTTATCATTAGCAAAGAGAGAAGAGAACATGAAACACGAATCACTCAACCACTAAAAACAACAATAACGAACATGTACAGCTGTAAGTAATAAATAAAACTGTCGTACTACAGAGAATTAATTAAAACTTGGTCATTTAAAATTTAAAAGCGAAAAAAGTAGGTAATTAAATTTTGCAAATTGCAAAAAAAAAGTCAGATCGAACCACAAGTTTACAAACATTTCCATTTTTTTTACTTTCCATTCGGCGGCCATTTTGAATTTCCTTCAATCTACAAGGAGGTCAGCTTACTGAGGATAAAAGGGAAGGATCAAAATAAAAGTGAAGCCAAAAAAATATACAGGGTGGTCAAAAGTCTTTTCTTTTTTCAACACGTAGGCGGAAAAAAGTAATTAAATTTTGCAAATTGCAAAAAAAAAAAAAAGTCAGATCGAACCACAAGTTTACAAACATTTCCATTTTTTTTACTTTCCATTCGGCGGCCATTTTGAATTTCCTTCTAAAATCTACAAGGAGGTCAGCTTGCAGAGGATAAAAGGGAAGGATCAAAATAAAAGTGAAGCCAAAAAAATATACAGGGTGGTCAAAAGTCTTTTCTTTTTTCAACACGTAGGCACCCTTCTGAAATAAATCTATTTTGAAATTCCGTGCAATCACAAATTTGAATGAAAACAAATTTTTCCTCAAAATTTAAAGGCGTTGTCTATTTACATTTACAATTTACCCATCACGTTTCGGTTTCGAGGGATTTTTTTCTTTTCTCTTTTTTTTTTGTAAATCTGTTTTCCTGATAGTACCAAGTAACTGTATACAGGCAGAAAGCAGAAAGGCATATAACCCAAAGACAAAAAAAAACTCGGTGTAAAAAAAAAGCTCATTATTCAGTAGACCACAGTTATCTACGGGTTCCTGACCTCCTTGTAAAATACATCGTAAAGTGCTGCTCTCTACTTATTACAAAGAGAACTAAAATAAAATCCCGCGAAAAATCTAAAAACAAAACAACATGAGAAAAGGAAAAAAAAAAACACCGAGCAGCCTTGCCTTCCCAAAGCCCAAGTAATTTTTTATATTTTTTGTTTTAAAAGTCTTCATTCTACGTAGTTACGTGCAATCACAAATTTGAATGAAAACAAATTTTCCCTCAAATTCTCAAAATTTAAAGGTGTCGTCTATTTACAATTTACCCATCACCTTTAGGTTTCGAAGGATTTTTTTTTTTGTAAATCTATTTTCCTGATAGTACCAAGTACCTAACTGTATACAGGCAGAAAGGCATAACCCAAAGACAAAAAAAAACTCGGTGTAAAAAAAAGCTTCATTATTCAGTAGACCACAGTTATCTACGGGTTCCTGACCGCCTTATAAAATACATCGTAAAGTGCTGCTTTCTACATAATACAAAGAGAACTAATATAAAATCCCGCGAAAAATCTAAAAAAAACAACATGAGAAAAGGAAAAAAAAAACACCGAGCAGCCTTGCCTTCCCAAAGCCCAAGTAATTTTTTATATTTTTTGTTTTAAAAGTCTTCATTCTACGTAGTTACAAGTTACATAGCTGTACTTGAGAGCCGTTTCAAAATATAGCTCTCGAAGGAAAAGGGCCCTTCAAGTGTTCTGAAGACCTAATAGGTCCCAATAAATATTCAGAAAATGTCTTCTCTAGTGTTGAACAATGGTATAACATGTCATTAAACTTGGACCAATCATTTATGAGAGATATCACATCACACACAACACACAATGGTGATAGTAAAAAGAAGGGCCCATGTATGAAAACATCTCCCTTAAATGAGAGATAGGCTCTTAAGTCTGGGAATTTTTTCATCGAACAAATAACAACATTTCACTGTTGTTGTAGCGGCTTTAGCTTTTGCTGAATGGTGTTGGCAAAGTATTTCACTCTGCCTTTCACTCACACAAAATTTCACTCAGAGGCACCTCTTTCAAATAACCATTTAAAAATAGTGTCCCATGGCAGCCAACGTGGTCGCGCTATCACTCCAAAAGAGGGGAAATTGGGAAAGGAAAATAAGACTACACTTACCTTAGTGTCCCATGGCAGCCAACGTGGTCGCGCTATCACTCCAAAAGAGGGGAAATTGGGAAAGGAAAATAAGACTACACTTACCTAGGAGGAGGGGCAGGGTTACTCAGGGCAGGTGGGGTGGGGACTCTCTTTCTCACCACTTTCTTCTTGGCGCCACCTGCTTTCGACTTCTTCCCCTTTCTTCCTTTTCCCGGCACAAACTCATCTTCATCATCATTATCATCAATATCATCATCTTCCTCCAGGAACAGTGCTTCCTCTGGATGGAATACAGGGAGTGGTGCAGGAGGAGGACTTTGGTAGGGCTCGGGGTCTTCGGTGTACTCTTCGGCTTCTTCCTCATCTTCTTCTTCAGGTTCCTCGGGCTCTTCATCTTCCTCCTCGATGCTGGTTTCTACGGTGACTGCTTTGAAGTCATGAGATGAGTTTCCTGGAGAATAAAAAAGAAAGAAGAAATGAGGAATGTAAAAATAGCAGTTTTTTTCTAAATGTTTGAATATGTTAAAAGTCATTTTCACTTATTATTAATGTGTTAGCAACTGCATTACAATTCATTTACTTAGGTGAGATCCCACTCAGTTGGTGTAACAATGCAAGTCAAAGGTTCACTACTTAGGCCTCTCTAGTTAAAAAAAGAAATAAAAAAAAAAAAAAAAAAAAAAAAAAAACCCAGGACCTTCTTGAATATGTTAAAAGCCATTTTCACTTATTATTAATGTGTTAGCAACTGCATTACCATTCATTTACAAGTACTTAGGTGAGTTTCCACTCAGTTGGTGTAACAATGCAAGTCAAAGGTTCACTAGGCCTCTCTAGTTAAAAAAAAAAAAAAACATACATACCTAGTACCTACTTAAGTCAAGTAAGAAAAATAAAACAATAAAAAAGATTTTAAAATTGATTAAGTATACCTAAGCTTACTTACCTTTAAATATCCTAAGTACAATGGGTGGTTTATCTCTCTTGGCTGGAGACATACTAATCGACTCGGTTTGTTGCACCACTATTTCCTCCATCTGTGATTCTTCCTCTTCATATCCTCCCTCATCTTCTTCCTCTTCATTCTCATCGATTTCCTCTTCTGATGAAGAGTAGGTCTTTCTTCTTTTACTACTTCCCCTGAAAATAGAGAGCAAAATAGTATTTCACACAGTCCAAGCAAACAATTACCTATTCAAAATTTTCCTGTTTTTATCTATGATAGGTAGGTATATGAGTAGTAATAGTAATTGACCATGAAACCTGTTTCCTAAATTTGCTGTATGAGTAAGCATTGAGTAGGTAGGTATAATCAAACTGGTAGGAGGGTTTAAGCATTAAAATAAAATAAAAAAAATCATTATCATTAGTATTCTGCTATGTCAGATCTATGGTTAGTGAGTAGGTACAGCTCAGATTAGATTGTCATCTGTCTAGGTTGTTACTACAAAGATAAGTAGTACTGCTCTACTATGATATGATTCACTGTTCTACACATTAATTTGAGATAAATAGGCACAGTGATGGGTTCAAAGTCCAAACAAAATCTGATTTTTTCATCCCAAATGATTGGCTATAGCCCAAGAAAATCTTTTCACTGTAGGAATAAATCTCTCAGAATTCATGTTTGAGGAAATTCCAACAAACACTTTTAAATCCAATCCCAAACAGTAAAAAGGTATTAAATCTAAAATAAGAAGAGAATAGGTCTTCACTTGACTAAATAAACAATTTTATTGATGGAAAAGAGTCAACATGTTTCAACATCTCATGATGCCATCCTCAGGACTAAATTGAAAAATTGCAATGAAGTCCTTTAGTCAAGTGAAGGCCTATTCTCTTTTTATTTTAGTATTAATTAGTACACTTGACATGGTATCCCTCGTTTGTTTTGGTCGTTTTAGAAGTGAAAAGTCAATGCAAATAGTCAGCCTTATATGCAAACTGTCTAAATATACTAAGCCTGGTAAAAAAAAAAAAATAAAAAAATCCGTTGGATACCTATCGATAACTATCGATGGCGCCGACTATCGATAGTTCTCCTCCTCTACCGAGTAATACTTCGTATTTGTCACAAATCTTTCTGTCCTTCCCTCTCTCCCATTTCTTCTTGGATAGAGGACTTGTGTTATGAACAAAAGTCCACTACCTATCCAATGGATTTTTTTTTTCCAAGTGTCAGTTTCAGTGACATTTTATAATACCAGGTTTAGTATATTTAGACAATTAATACGTGTACACTTAATAATTTTCTTTAAATAAGGTTAGGTTAGGTCTTTTTGAGGGATAAGACCTTTAGAAACAAGGAAAATATGTAATTAAAAAAAAAAACTATCGATTACTATCGATGGCGCCGACTATCGATAGTTCTGTTCTCCTCCTCTACTTTCTCCTCCGCACATGTTCCGACTGACAGACCGCGGTCTGTCACATGGTCTGACAGACCGCGGTCTGTCACAGTCTGAGCGTGACTTGCCGGCATTATCAATAAGATATTACAATGTGACTTTCCTACCATCTGATAATGATCTTGTTTATGCTGTCCTAATTGGACAGAAAAGTCGGTACTTTTGTTTCATAAAGTAGCTGATATTGTCTGCAAACATGCATCTTTTTCATCCATTTAAAATACACAAGCCGTTTGCCGGGTGTGTGTGTACCACCGCTCCGCACCAAAAAACAACCATGATAACACCCGATTGATCATTGAAGTTGAGCAACGTTGCACGTAGTGGGTATCCGAACGGGTGACTATCCTGGCAGTCGCGTGATGCTGTCTTTTCCTGGCATCATTCAGGCTGGCGGGTGCAATCTGAGGAGGCAGGCCGTAAACCCCCTGACACTGAATTTCGTAGCAATTGTACAGGAGTATACCCTATGAAGCAGTCAAAAAATACACAAAAATGTTAGGAAATAATGAGCAGTATCAAAGTACCAACAGACCCAAGTCTCATCGAAAAAAAGAAAAAAAAAAAAAAAAAAAAAAAAAAAAACCCAAGGAATTGGGATCAACGGACCAACAAATTAACCCGTCAGGGAGTGGTTTGCTTCTAACACCATTAGAAGCACAAGGAAAACCTAATACCCGTTCTGTCCTCAATCGAGTCAAAATTTGACTAGTTAAGAGTGATTTGAATTCATAATTCACAGTCAATTATTTGAGACTTGGAGACAAAGATCATCTCAGGCTAAATAAAGATGCTACCTGCAATTACCCGGCAGTATTAATTAATCGTAATTGTAGGTAGCATCGTAATTGTACATTGCTTGATTCGCACAATATTTTCAAAACAACATTCAGTCTACACTCTACAATGTTTCCTATTGTGCTTGTTTTTATCACATCATTGCTTGATTCGCACAATATTTTCAAAACAACATTCAGTCTACACTCTACAATGTTTCCTTTTGTGCTTGTTTTTATCACATCGGTGCAAATTTTAATTCAACATCTCGAATTAAAAATACTTTCCTTGCAAAGTCGACATTCTCTCAAGTACCTAATGTTATCCATAAAGATAAGCTTGAGAAACCCCGTGGGGAGTGCACTAACCGTAGAGTTTAAGCGTTAGCTTCAGCTTTTTTAACGATGGATACTTTTTGTATTTATTACTTACAAGAGTGACAAATTAGGTAGGTATTTCTGTGAAAAGGTTGTGTCAGCGTTTCAAATGTCCTTACTAATTTTTTTCATGAGTAAGTTTCATATTCTTCAACAATAGAAAGTACTTAATAAATAAACAAAATATGTGTAATAGGCAATAAAATGAGTGCCTATTACCCAAAATTTTAGTTTTATTAATATCTAGCATTGTTCTGCTTTAAAATCGATCATCGATAGGCCATTGTATTAGGTCTAAACACAATTTCTTTAAATGTCTTCTAAAAGTTCTAAATTAAAACGTTGCCCTGTTGAAAAAATTTGTCCTTCGGGCCGGATATTGAAAACTGTTGCCCTCTTTACAAAGTTGGTCCTTCGGGCCGGATATCATTCGCATTGTGTTTAACGCCACAGTTCACGTGTATGTCTCTCCTCTCTCCCTCACAGGTAACACGCCCTCGTTTCAATACTGTCGCAATCGGTACGACAAACAGTACGATTTCAAATATGGCGTCTGGTCTCGGGCTTCGAGCTCCGCCGAACAGACCTTGGAAGCGAAAGGCGGGGATGAAAAATGGGTGAGTTGAACGAACCTTTTGAGAGGGCAATTTTCATTTTGGGACAATTTTTAGCTAAATCCCCTTTAGGAGTGAGCTATTTTGGGGTCAAGTGGATTGGAACATATCACATGCCTTCACACTTCCTTTGTCAAGGGTCTAGGTTTTCCTTGGGATCAATTTAATTACAAGAAACCATTTACTGATGGAAATTCGTAATGTTTTTCACCGGTTAAGGGACATGAAATCCATGTCATTCTGATAAAATGTCATGCGTCTTTTTTAAATCGGTGGGGGACTTTTCTATACAATAAATAAACTTTTCATGACCATTGACACATTTTTAGGGAAACAAAAACTTACTGATAGACCTTTTTATTGTTTTTGAAAATCTCAATGAGAGAAACTCGAGATGTTTGGTTATCTCAATAGGTAATTTGTCCAGTAATTTGTCAAGGATCTAGGTTTTCCTTGGGATCAATTTAATTACAAGAAACCATTTACTGATGGAAATTCGTAATGTTTAACACCGGTTGAGGGACATGAAATCCATGTCATTCTGATAAAATGTCATTAGTCTTTTTTAAATCGGTGGGGGACTTTTCTATACAATAAATAGACTTTTCATGACTATTGACACATTTTTAGGGAAACAAAAGCCAGTTAATTACTGATAGACCTTTTTATTGTTTTTGAAAATCTCAATGAGAGAAACTCGAGATGTTTGGTTATCTCAATAGGTAATTTGTCCAGTATTATTTTACAAAGGGTGTGTGCCTTTTGCCATGGTGACTTATGACCTCTTTTCGCCTGAAAGCTGAAAGTTTCCAATATTATGTGATGAAATCGCATTTGTTTGGAGCTGAAGTAACAAAGTTACATATGTATATTAGACTTGAATTTTCCGGTTCATTTTATAACTGGTAACATAACTCCTCATATTTTCTTGGATTTTTTTTCAACACTAATTAATCTTACTATGCAATTTTCTTTGCTTTTTGAGGCACATATGACCAGCATGCTATGATGACATCATACGCGTGTTCCATATCACTCTCTCCTTCTGAGTATTTACCAAAATGTCGATACCTACCTACATGGTTTCCTACGTCCAATATATCCAATAATTCTATTGCAAATTAGAAATATTCAGTTTTTTTTTTTTCCCCCATGTAATAAAAAAAGTACAGCGGCATATTATCGCTTATTGCTCATATTTTTAACAGTTTGGGTATAAATGCCTTTTTCATTAAAGTACATAAAGTAGAGGTGTGTTAACTTGTGGTGAATATGACGTATGTTTACAACCTATGTAGACATGGTTATTGACTTTTGGATAAACAATCTTTTAGTTTTACATAATCATTGCGGTTATTGCAAAAACAAACATTGTAAATTGTTTTCAAGGCATACCTTGTATATTTCAAAGCGCGGGCTGAAAGTCTAAAGTTAAATAAAGAAGATATAAAAGAAAAAAGCATCAAATGGAATAAACAAAATGAAAGATAAAAACTAACATTTGTATTTATTACACCGAGAACGTTTCTTTTTCGTCTGAGGAAATGTGGAAATTGCGAAAAGGTGATAAAATTAAGGCTAACATTTGTATTTATTACACCGAGAACGTTTCTTTTTCGTCTGAGGAAATGTGGAAATTGCGAAAAGGTGATAAAATTAAGGCGGTTAGTGACTTTGTTTCCTTTATCAATACATCCAGTATCTGCTTTCTTTATTCGTTGACATTGGTTCTTTTGTCAACCCATCCAATATCAATTCTGCTTTCATTCTTTATCCGTTTCATCTGCCTGCGTACTGTCATCCAACTGTTATAAATATCAATTCATCTGTCAGGGATTACATGTAGAATTTCTAGTAAGTGAATATTTTTGGAAAAAGATAAGTGTGATGGTTTCCATTATCACCTCTCAACTCATGCTTTAAATCCAAAAGGGGTTTGATAGAGGGAGCTGTAACTGCTAAGGTCTTCTCGTTTCATTTGAAATTTGATGGATTAATCATGTCTGCCACTCACTCTCAGACCATCTGACAGACCGTGGTCTCAAGCTTTTTCCACCACACATGTTTCGACGGGACACGATGGCCTGACCGACCGCGGTCTGAGCGTGAATGGCTGGCATTAGGGATAGGGACTGTCTTCTATGTCACTTTTGAAGAACATGGTATACGAGTACATAGTTCTGTTTACAAAAACCCCGGCCTCTATGTTAGAGTTTACGTAGTTGAATGTTTTTTTCAAATCGAAGGCTCCAAACTACGTCCGTTCTCTGATAATAGTCCAGATTGCATTGTATAGGAACTGCTAATCTCACAATCAGTAAGATGAGTGCAGAACATGCGCCTGTCAATACACTTGAACCTACGTCAACAAAGCAAATTCCAAGTGAAATACTTGAGTTTGTACGGTTCATGGTTTATTTCAATTAGCATATTTGATTCGGTTATTCCGCAGGGAAAACTGAAATGTTCGCACAATATTAGTTGATCTCAACATCGAAGAAATAGGTGTGGTTGGCACCGTTCCAATATAAGAATGCCCATGGCTGGTGGCAGGTATTACTATATCCTTAGTACACCTATACCTGGTCACTCGGTCATTGATGAATCTTGAGGTAAGGTCAGTTTAAATATCAATTCATCTGTCAGGGATTACATGTACAATAAAATTTTTAGTAAGTGAAGATTTTTGGAAAAAAGATGTTTTCCATTATCACCTCTCAACTCATGCTTTAAATCCAAGTTTCCATTATCACCTCTCAACTCATGCTTTAAATCCAAAAGGGGTTTGATAGAGGGAGCTGTAACTGCTAAGGTCTTGTCGTTTCATTTGAAATTTGATGAATTAATCATGTCTGCCACTCACTCTCAGACCATCTGACAGACCGCGGTCTCAAGCTTTTTCCACCACACATGTTTCGACGGGACAGGATGTGGTCTGACCGACCGCGGTCTGAGCGTGAATGGCTGGCATTAGGGATAGGGACTGTCTTCTATGTCACTTTTAAAGAACATGGTATACGAGTACATAGTTCTATTTACAAAGACCCCGGCCTCTATGTTAAAGTTTACGTAGTTAAATGTTTTTTTCAAATCGAAGGCTCCAAACTACGTCCGTTCTCTGATAATAGTCCAGATTGCATTGTATAGTAAGTCTGACCGACCGCGGTCTGAGCGTGAATGGCTGACATTAGGGATAGGGACTGTTTTCTATGTCACTTTTGAAGAACATGGTATACGAGTACATAGTTCTGTTTACAAAGACCGCGGCCTCTATGTTAGAGTTTACGTAGTTAAATGTTTTTTTCAAATCGAAGGCTCCAAACTACGTCCGTTCTCTGATAATAGTCCAGATTGCATTGTATAGGAACTCCTAATCTCACAATCAGTAAGATGAGTGCAGAACATGCTCCTGTCAATACACTTGAACCTACGTCAACAAAGCAAATTCAAGTGAAATAGTTGAGTTTGTACGGTTCATGGTTTGTTTCAATTAGCACCAGGTTGTCTGTATAAGGCACTAATGAACCCAATGCCCGATTCGATCCTAACACGTGCTAATTTACACGCCTTAGATTTTTCGCTAAAAAATCTGTCTCTCAAAGTGTTGATTTTTTACATTAGAAATATTAGCATGGATTTTATATAACTGGTAACATAACCCCTCATATTTTCTTGGATTTTTTTTTTCAACACTAATTAATCTTACTATGCAATTTTCTTTGCTTTTTGAGGCACATATGACCAGCATGCTATGATGACATCATACGAGTATAATTTGATTAGATTGAAACATGTATAAAAACACAAGCAATCCGGAATGTCCAATTCAAACTGGTTATCCCATCTTCTATCGACTAAATACTCTAAAACTTAAGGAAAATGAAGCACGGCCATTAATGAAATAATTGTAATTAACAATAGTGTGCCGACTAAACGGTAGTTCATGATATGATAGCATGTCTTATTAGCCTGTCTATTAGCATGTCACAGGGATGGTTTAAATTATTCGTTGAAGAAACAAATGGAGATAAACTAATCACATAACATGTGATTTGTGTTAGATTTTCCAGGAAAACTCTTTCAAATTATAAGTGGTGTCCACAGTGTTTACAATTGTCTACTGCTAGACAGTGATTTGTGTTAGATTTTCCAGGAAAATTCTTTCAAATTATAAATTGTGTCCACAATGTTTACAATTAATTGTCTACTGCTAGACATGTGTATTCTTCCATACAGGCTCTTCCATACAAGATTAGGCTTCTTCCATACTAGATTAGGCTTGGTAAGTTTGTGTCGAAGGTATCTCTAAAATGAATAATAATAGTAATTGCGTGGACTTCACGGTAGTTTTTCATTCAAACGTCCCTAATGAACAAAAATCCACATGTATTCAAACATCTCAGAAATTTCTCGTCTCGAAAGTTACAAGACGAGAAATCTCATCTCGTATGGTCATTTCTCGTTTCGGGTGCATGACGAATTCCTTGCAAATGGCAGGCAGCGCGACCTAGGAAGCATCTTCATCCGTTTCATCTGCCTGCGTACTGTCATCCAACTGTTATAAATAACAATTCATCTGTCAGGGATTACATGTAGAATTTTTAGTAAGTGAAGATTTTTGGAAAAAGATGACTGTGATGGTTTCCATTATCACCTCTCAACTCATGCTTTAAATCCAAAAGGGGTTTGATAGAGGGAGCTGTAACTGCTAAGGTCTTGTCATTGGTCACTCACGAGAATCGACAATCGAACCTCCTCTGACCAAATCTAGTGAGATGACCACAAGGCCGCACAGATGAAAAGTACATAACATGACATACATAAACGTTTCAATTGACAACGTCCGGTATCAAATTTCGTCACTCACGAGAATCGACAATCGAACCTCCTCTGACCAAGTCTAGTGAGAGGACCACAAGGCCGCACAGATGAAAAGTACATAACATGACATACATAAACGTTTCAATTGACAACGTCCGGTATCAAACACGCTCCTTGATAGAAAGCGTAAAGACAGACACGCCATTTGTGAATCATGTTGAATCGTCACGTTTCATCTAATGCAGTCTGAAGGAGTGTCCAAACATAGTCGACGTCGACTGAAACCGTGCAGTCTCGACAACATAGATTCACCTCTTCACCTCGTCGATCGACGGGGTTAAATATGTGTGGACACTGCTTGATAGCCGAGGATCCTTCATACGAAGAGTAGAGGGTTCGATGTCAAATGCAAATCAGGTTCTCTTGCTAAACAAAATAACGGGTGATGTGATTTCAGGTCGTCTGTGGCTGTACAAGGATCTCACTGTATATCCGTTCACCAAAATCGACGTCGACTGAAAAACGTGCAGTCTCGACAACATAGATTCACCTCTTCACCTCGTCGATCGACGGGGTCAAATATGTGTGGACACAGCTTGTTAGCCGAAGACCAAACATAGTCGACGCCGTCGATAGATCATTGATCGACGTCGACTGAAACCGTACATTGCCTCGACAACATAGATTCACCTCGTCATCGATGGACGGCGTCGTCTATGTGTGGACACAGCTGGATAGACGAGGAACCCGAGGATCCTTTATACGAAGATAGAGGGTTCGATGTCAAATGCAAATGAGGTTCTGAAGTTGCTCAACATAAAATAACGGGTGATGTGATTTCAGGTCGTCTGTGGCTGTACAAGGATCTCACTGTATATCCGTTCACCAAATACTTGGCTTGGGTCATTTGGGGGTTTCTTCAAGACGGAAGAAAACAAAGATCACCAATGTTTTAACAATCCCATTATTTGATTCCAGCCGATTTCTGTATCCGGGCATTGTGGTCCTATTAGCAACTTCGGTATCGTTTCCTCTTGGTCTTGGTAAATACATGGCCGGAGATTTGAACACTCATGATCAGGTAAGAAAATTTGGCTCCTCAATCAATAGGCAAGTATCATAGGGTGTATCAAAATAGCCTTAGGCCAGCTACTCACGATCAGGTAGACCTGACAGGTACACCTCTCAGGTCTACCTGATACCTGATGAGCACACACACACAATTAGGTAGACCTGATAGGCGGATCTAATCAGGTGTACCTGTCAGGTGTATCTGTCAGGTCTACCTGATAGTGAGTGGCTGGCCTTAGTAGAATAATACGTAGAAGAGTTGAATAATTGATTTCATATGAAGATTATGGATAAAATGCTCTGTTAACGGGGTCATTATAATGAGGATTGAGGTGTGTATATCGGGGACGTCCACAACTCGACACGAGAAATACCGACAACTCGTCACAAGAAAGGAGTTTGCTCTTCGAAGTTATTTAATTCGGTTATTCCGCAGGGAAAACTGAAATGTTCGCACAATATTAGTTAATCTCAACATCGAAGAAATAGGTGTGGTTGGCACCGTTCCAATATAAGAATACCCATGGCTGGTGGCAGGTATTACTATATCCTTAGTACACCTATACCTGGTCACTCGGTCATTGATGAATCTTGAGGTAAGGTCAGTTTCAGTGTACCAATGGGTATTTCCAGACTGAAAGTTCAATACAAATTTAAACATAGGTAATTATTGCGGATGATATGTAAAAATACGTACCATAATGGACGCAAAGTCCATTATAAAGTATCTGTTCTTTAGAAGCTCCTTACAAAGCGTAATCCTCATCAAATCCTTCGATTCCCGCAGGTTCTGGTATTCCAGAAATGAAAACCATTCTCAGAGGAGTGGCACTCAAAGAGTACCTGACATTCAACACACTAGTAGCCAAAATTATCGGTCTGACAGCAACTCTAGGAAGTGGCCTGCCACTGGGGAAAGAAGTAAGTTTATCGACATTATAATTCGAGTTATATCACCAATGTTTTAACAATCCCATTATTTGATTCCAGCCGATTTCTGTATCCGGGCATTGTGGTCCTATTAGCAACTTCGGTATCGTTTCCTCTTGGTCTTGGTAAATACATGGCCGGAGATTTGAACACTCATGATCAGGTAAGAAAATTTAACCTCAGTGGTGTAGTGGTTAACGCGTTGGACTTCGGATCTGGAGGTTAGCGGTTCGAGTCTAAGACATGTCATAAAATTTATCTAGGTGAGATCTGGAGGTTAGCGGTTCGAGTCCAAGACATGTCATAAAATTTATCTAGGTGTAATATTTGGGGAACGATATTTGTAACAACCAAGTATGCTTAACACAATTTAAAATTCGTTTAAGAGAATTTTCTACATGATGTCATCATCAGAAGATTATGACAACAGCGGAGTTTCACTATGAGAAAATTTAACCTCAGTGGTGTAGTGGTTAACGCGTTGGACTTCGGATCTGGAGGTTAGCGGTTCGAGTCCAAGACATGTGATAAAATTTATCTAGGTGAAATATTTGGGGAACGATATTTGTAACAACCAAGTATGTTTAACACAATTTAAAATTCGTTTAAGAGAATTTTCTACATGATGTCATCATCAGAAGATTATGGCAACAGCGGAGTTTCACTATTGTGCAACAGTGGAAAACGGTTTCCAATAATTTCACATTAAATTGGATAGTTGATTATCCAATATTGGACATATTTTCTATGCTTCTGTAGATGTGCCAATTTTACTACGCAACTATGCTAATAAAAACTGGAAAATTATAGCGGAGTAGGTAGTTCGGAAGGTGCAGTCAAGCTGATTTCCCAACCTATGTCAATTTGTCGATCCAACGTGTGGGTTCTGATAATCGTGTTCTTATGTCATTTCAGTTATCTTCACTATTCAGTAACTTCACATGGACCAAATGATGTCATCATCAGAAGATTATGACAACAGCGGAGTTTCACTATTGTGCAACAGTGGAAAATGGTTTCCAATAATTTCACATTAAATTGGATAGTTGAATTTCACATTAAATTGGATAGTTGATTATCCAATATTGGACATATTTTCTATGCTTCTGTAGATGTGCCAATTTTACTACGCAACTATGCTAATAAAACTGGAAAATTATAGGGGAGTAGGTAGTTCGGAAGGTGCAGCCAAGCTGATTTCCCAACCTATGTCAGTTTGTCGATCCAACGTGTGGGTTCTGATAATCGTGTTCTTATGTCATTTCAGTTATCTTCACTATTCAGTAACTTCACATGGACCAAAGGTCATTTCACAGTGGAAGAGCAAGAAGTGTTGAAACATTGGACCACTAGGAACACGGATGTGTTCGTCAGCTTAGCGTGTTTCATGCTGTACACGGTAAGTTCTCGTGAATTGTAAAGGTGTGTCCACACATAGTCGATCGACGGACGGTCTCCTATGTTGGACACACCTTAAGTTGGACACACCTCATTAATACATATCCGATTCCGGAATTTATTAGGCAAAAATCAATTTCCGAAATGTGTCTTGCAATGCTATTCAACGCGACGGCAATACCAAAATTTGATGGGGAAATATTAATTTGTACCTATGCACTTGACATTTTTTTTATACTTATAATAATAACAGTAGAATCTTGAGTGGAAGGTAACCACTAGGCGAGGTTAACACCGGAGGCGTTCTCTACCACCTAACCCTTAGAGCTCCATTATTATGTGGTCAGGATCTGGAGGTTAGCGGTTCGAGTCTAAGACATGTCATAAAATTTATCTAGGTGTAATATTTGGGGAACGATATTTGTAACAACCAAGTATGTTTAACACAATTTAAAATTCGTTTAAGAGAATTTTCTACATGATATCATCATCAGAAGCTTATGACAACAGCGGAGTTCACAATTGTGCAACAGTGGAAAATGGTTTCCAATAATTTCACATTAAATTGCATAGTTGATTATCCAATATTGGACATATTTTCTATGCTTCTGTAGATGTGCCAATTTTACTACGCAACTATACTAATAAAACTGGAAAATTATAGGGGAGTAGGTAGTTCGGAAGGTGCAGCCAAGCTGATTTCCCAACCTATGTCAATTTGTCGAACCAACGTGTGTGGGTTCTGATAATCGTGTTCTTATGTAATTTCAGTTATCTTCACTATTCAGTAACTTCACATGGACCAAAGGTCATTTCACAGTGGAAGAGCAAGAAGTGTTGAAACATTGGACCATGCCCATCCCGTAGTATGTCTCTCATCAGATGGGCGAGAAGAGACACAATACTTCTTATTTAGGTGCTGGGTCAACACGAGAACACCAGAAAGTAACCCGTTGAAATATTTGCAATCGAAAAACGAGTACAAATTTTTGTCGATGGTGGGATTCGAACCCGGGACCTTCTGCATGGCAAGCAAGCGCGTTACCACTGGACCAACCGTGCCCACATTCAGCCAATCTAGTCGTATGGAGGTATTCAATTGAGTTACCACTGGACCAACCGTGCATTGTACAAAGGTATTTGTTAATCCTTTCAGACTAACCGGAAAGTCACAATGCATACATAGGACATACTTGATTATGTGTACTATATCATGTATTTCTCCAGCAAGACAAGGATTAGAGTTCAAAATCCACGGGATGAACCGTAACCAAATCTTTTTTGATGGGTTCAACGTCACTTTTTATAAATGGTAAGGTCCTTAGTCTTTAGTGAAGTCATCTTCTAGCTGGTATGTGTAGTGTCTACTGATTTCTCATTTCTTATTGGTAGTTAGTTCATTGAATCTTCTTTTTTTCTGACCGTCCACAGGTGTGCTGTTCAGCATTGAAGTCACCACAGTGTATTTCGCCATCCGAAATTACTGGAGAGGATTCCTTAACCAAGATCGAAAAATTCCCGGAGGGACGGGCCCCGCTTGTTGTGTATGAATTTCTCAAAGGTGCATTGTACAAAGGTATTTGTTAATCCTTTCAGACTAACCGGAAAGTCACAATGCAGACATAGGACATAGGTATTTGACTTGATTGTGTGTACTATATCATGTATTTCTCCAGCAAGACAAGGATTAGAGTTCAAAATCCACGGGATGAACTGGAACCAAATCTTTTTTAATGGGTTCAAAGTCACTTTTTATAAATGGTAAGGTCTTTAGTCTTTAGTGAAGTCATCTTCTAGCTAGTATGTGTAGTGTCTACTGATTTCTCATTTCTTATTGGTAGTTAGTTCATTGAATCTTCTTTTTTTCTGACCGTCCACAGGTGTGCTGCTTGATTATGTGTACTATATCATGTATTTCTCCAGTAAGACAAGGATTAGAGTTCAAAATCCACGGGATGAACCGTAACCAAATCTTTTTTGATGGGTTTAACGTCACTTTTTATAAATGTCACTTTTTATAAATGGTAAGGTCTTTAGTGAAGTCATCTTCTAGCTAGTATGTGTAGTGTCTACAGATTTCTCATTTCTTATTGGTAGTTAATTCACTGAATCTTTTTTTCTGACCGTCCACAGGTGTGCTGTTCAGCATTGAAGTCACCACAGTGTATTTCGCCATCCGAAATTACTGGAGAGGATTCTTTACTGCTGTTTGTGGCGCTACGGTATTCCGTCTGCTGGCAGTCTGGTTTTATAATGAAGGTAAGTCCAAGAGATATTCGTTTATGCTTTTACCTGCAAAACTGTTGCCCTAGTGTTGATAGAGGCAATTGTAACAACTGAGGTCTCATTTTGTTTGATGTGACAGACAAAACTTATGAATGACCAAGAGGTTTGATAGAGGGAACTGTAACAGCTGAGGTCTTATTGCTCCGGAAGCTAAGATAGGAGGACAAGATAGCCGGTTAGCTTTCTTTTACCTGCAAAACAACTGTTGCCCTAGTGTTGATAGAGGCAATTGTAACAACTGAGGTCTCATTTTGTCTGATGTGACAGACAAAACTTATGAATGACCAAGAGGTTTGATAGAGGGAACTGTAAGAGCTGAGGTCTTATTGCTCCTGAAGCTAAGATAGGAGGACAAGATAGCCGGTCCGAGAATGAACCCTATCTGTTTAGGATAAAGGGTGCATCAAGTGGAAATCGAACCCGCGTCCTAGCGCTTACACGGCAGACAAGCTACTCTCCAAGCTAACTAGGCTGTGTTTGATTTCAGCTGTAACATACTGTAACAACTGAGGTCTCATTTTGTTTGATGTGACAGACAAAACTTGTGAATGACCAAGAGGTTTGATAGAGGGAACTGTAACAACTGAGGTCTCATTTTGTCTGATGTGACAGACAAAACTTGTGAATGACCAAGAGGTTTGATAGAGGGAACTGTAACAGCTGAGGTCTTATTTTGTCTGATGTGACAGACAAAACTTGTGAATGACCAAGAGGTTTGATAGAGGGAACTGTAACAACTGAGGTCTTATTTTGTCTGATGTGACAGACAAAACTTGTGAATGACCAAGAGGTTTGATAGAGGGAACTGTAACAGCTGAGGTCTTATTGCTCCGGAAGCTAAGATAGGAGGACAAGATAGCCGGTCCGAGAATGAACCCTATCTGTTCAGGATAAAGGCTGCATCAAGTGGAAATCGAACCCGCGTCCTAGCGCTTACACGGCAGACAAGGTACTCTCCAAGCTAACTAGGCTGTGTTTGATTTCAGAAACCATGAGAGCATTTTTCCCGACCAATTTCACCATGGACTTCCCTTTTGATCCGCAGGAACTGACTGTGTTTGCTCTCATTGGGTAAGTGAAGATCTAAAGTAGGACATCCCTCAGATGTTATAAAAACACGACAAAACTAAATGAAATCTACGAAACTCTTTCAATAAACCAATGCATTCTACAATAGGAACTGTAGGAAATTGCCTGTTAAACAAAGTAACAACTCAGGGCTTGTTTGTCCAACTGAAGTAACACAATCAGAAAAAGATGTTGGGCAACTTTTGACGATAGGAAACTGTTGGAAAAAATCAATCAGGTTACATGACTAGACGAAATGTGTCATGAGAACCATCTAAGATGATCATTAGAGGAAGTAAGCTTTGTTACCTTGCAGAGTGGTTTGGTAACCTTTGCTTCCTTACTGAGTGATTTCGTAACCTTTCTTTCTTTTCAGGGTGGTTTGCGGGTTTGGAGGAGCGGGTTACGTGTGGTCTCACAGACAATATGTGCTCTTCATGAGGCGGAACAAGAAAATGAACGCGTTTCTACAGAAAAAGTAAGTTACCAATTTTCAAAGTTGACAGCAAAAAACACTAATCCGATTCTAGCCGGGGCCGTCCTTAAGGCCCCGGGACGGAGACTTTTAACCGGGTTAACGGAGAAATACTCGGGATGGAGTAGCCGTTAACAGTATTAGTAATCGCTATTACAGATTTCGTGCAAGGTGAATCACGTATCAATAGAAAGATAGCTTGACGATAAAGGCTCTGATGCCTAGTCCAAACAAGTCAATACATTTCAGATGTTCATCAGAGTATCACTGCTATCTCTGGTTTCACTGCTAAAAAGACAATCTATCACTGCTCTGTTAGCTAATTAGCTTCGTCGTCAAGATTTGGGGGTTTCTTCAAGACGGAAGAAAACAAAGATCACCAATGTTTTAACAATCCCATTATTTGATTCCAGCCGATTTCTGTATCCGGGCATTGTGGTCCTATTAGCAACTTCGGTATCGTTTCCTCTTGGTCTTGGTAAATACATGGCCGGAGATTTGAACACTCATGATCAGGTAAGAAAATTTAACCTCAGTGGTGTAGTGGTTAACGCGTTGGACTTCGGATCTGGAGGTTAGCGGTTCGAGTCTAAGACATGTCATAAAATTTATCTAGGTGTAATATTTGGGGAACGATATTTGTAACAACCAAGTATGTTTAACACAATTTAAAATTCGTTTAAGAGAATTTTCTACATGATATCATCATCAGAAGCTTATGACAACAGCGGAGTTCACAATTGTGCAACAGTGGAAAATGGTTTCCAATAATTTCACATTAAATTGCATAGTTGATTATCCAATATTGGACATATTTTCTATGCTTCTGTAGATGTGCCAATTTTACTACGCAACTATGCTAATAAAACTGGAAAATTATAGGGGAGTAGGTAGTTCGGAAGGTGCAGCCAAGCTGATTTCCCAACCTATGTCAATTTGTCGAACCAACGTGTGTGGGTTCTGATAATCGTGTTCTTATGTAATTTCAGTTATCTTCACTATTCAGTAACTTCACATGGACCAAAGGTCATTTCACAGTGGAAGAGCAAGAAGTGTTGAAACATTGGACCACTAGGAACACGGATGTGTTCGTCAGCTTAGCGTGTTTCATGCTGTACACGGTAAGTTCTCGTGAATTGTAAAGGTGTGTCCACACATAGTCGATCGACGGACGGTCTCCTATGTTGGACACACCTTAAGTTGGACACACCTCATTATTACATATCCGATTCCGGAATTTATTGGGCAAAAATCAATTTCCGAAATCTGTCTTGCAATGCTATTCAACGCGACGGCAGTACCAAAATTTGATGGGGAAATATTTGTACCTATGCACTTGACATTTTTTTTATACTTTTAATAATAATAATAGAATCTTGAGTGGAAGGTAACCACTAGGCGAGGTTAACACCAGAGGCGTTCTCTACCACCTAACCCTTAGAGCTCCATTATTATGTGGTCAAATTCTCAAATAAATGAGGATAAAATTCCCTGCCTCGGCTGGGATCGAACCCACGCCCTTCTGTTTACCAGGCGAGCGTCTTGACCACTACGCCACCGAGGCATGTTTGTGGTCATTGTCCTTTCCACACCATTTTATTGTTGTTCTTGTTTATAGTCTCTTGGTCCCACAGTCAGACACTAGCCTACTCTGTGTTTAACGTCCCAAGCCAGACATACTTTTGTGGTGATTGTTCTTTCCACCCCATTTTTTCAATTCCTCTTTGCTTTCACCTCCACAGTACATCTTCTCCATCATCGCCTCCACGATTCCGGTCCCGTCCGGTAGTTTCATTCCCGTCTTCAAGATCGGAGCCGCCTTTGGCCGCATGATCGGAGAGATCATCTTCCTCCGCTTTCCCGATGGCATCACGCACGGCAAATTCATAGCGCCCATTATTCCCGGCGGTTATGCGACAGTCGGAGCGGCGGCATTTTCAGGGGCGGTCACGCATACCATATCCGTGTCGGTCATTATGTTTGAGATGACCGGACAGATCACGCATATCATTCCAGTCATGGTAAGTACTGAGTATGAATCATATTATTTCAGTCATGAATGGCAACAAGGGAACTTTTCTGTTTTCGATTGTGGGACCGAGTAAACCCCACAAGTAAAATCGGGAGTGAAATTGAGTAGGTACTTCCTTTGAGGATTAACAAAATGATCCATTCTCGTTTGATTAATAGATCAATGGGCACCAACTAACTGAAATATGTACTATCGGTTGAACTATCGATACTCGGTGCTATTGCTAAAGTAACCAATGATTGATAGTGAATGGGCTGTATTGATAGTGAACTTACCTACTAGAGAATGACCTCTACTTATTTATTTTCCAGATCGCTGTACTTATTTCAAACGCAGTAGCTGCGTTGCTTCAACCATCGCTGTACGACAGTATTATTCTCATCAAAAAGTTGCCGTATTTACCGGACTTGCTGCCTTCCAGCTCAGGTATGTTGTTTTAGGAAGACCTTGGGAAATTCAATGCTGAGACCTATGCTTGTTGGTTGACATATTTGACCCATATCCTTGAATCCCTAAGAGGAAGTTATGTTTATTGATCGACTTACTTGATATCCTTAAATCCTCAAGGGGGACGTAGGGCCGCAACAAACGATCTCCATCTGACACGAATTTGGGCCAGGACTTGCCAGCTATGCTCATTGATAAGGAATTCAAATTTCGGTTAACATTAACAACTTTGTTTCAAATTTCGGATTCGTTGAAAACTCTTATGCTGGGGTTTACCTACTCGGAATCGAGGTGAAACGGGGATTCCCCTATACTTAATACCCAGGTCAACCTCGGATGGAATTCAATCCTGAGACAATCCACGGTGGTAGAACTCGACCTTAGCCAAGTCTTTTTTAACCCAAGCAGAAAATCCACTCTTCCCGCACTTGACAAGAAATGACAAAATAACTTCATTTTTGACACTTGTTTTCTCCTGTGGTCTAGGTATTTACAATGTGTATGTGGAAGACTTCATGGTGCGAGATGTGAAGTACATCTGGAATAATATGACCTACCGAGACCTCAAGAATCTACTCAAGGAAAACCGGTCCCTGCGAGTATTTCCACTCGTGGAAAGTTCCGGTAAGTCTTAAATGTGAAGAAAATATAAAAGAAGAGTAATTAATTTCACTTTAACTTCACTTACCTTTTACCAACATCGCATGCTTAAAATCTTGAGACAAAGGAGATGTTGTTGAAGCGGCTTCAGCTGTAGCCGAATGGTGATGGCAGAATAAAGAAAAGATATTTTTTATATCTGCCATACACCGGGTGATGGTCTCTATGATTCATCCAGATGAATATGGCAGCAAGGAGTCATCGACCCAAAATGAAAGAACCAATCAGAATGCGAGAACTCCTTGCATTGAGTACTATTCTTACAATTCCACTAATGAATGACAGGACGGGAACATTTCTATTTTGGATTGTGGGGTTCACTGTGATTTAAATTGATCACTGTGAGTTAAACTCCTTGAAGTTTCACAATATAACCTTTACTTACATAGATCAATGTGCATCAATTGGTGAAATTCCATCTGTTGACCTCTTGATACTCGGTGCTAATGGACTGTATTGAATTGATGGTAAACTTACCCAACGGAGAATGACCTCTACTTATTTATTTTCCAGATTGCTGTACTTATTTCAAACGCAGTAGCTGCGTTGCTTCAACCATCGCTGTACGACAGTATTATTCTCATCAAAAAGTTGCCGTATTTACCGGACTTGCTGCCTTCCAGCTCAGGTATGTTGTTTTAGGAAGACCTTGGGAAATTTAATGCTGAGACCTATGCTTGTTGATTGACATATTTGACCCATATCCTTGAATCCCTAAGAGGAAGTTATGTTTATTGATCGACTTACTTGATATCCTTAAATCCCCAAGGGGGACGTAGGGCCGCAACAAAGGATCTCCATCTGACACGAATTTGGGCCAGGACTTGCCAGCTATGCTCATTGATAAGGAATTCAAATTTCGGTCAACATTAACAACTTTGTTTCAAATTTCGGATTCGTTGAAAACTCTTATGCTGGGGTTTACCAACTCGGAATTGAGGTGAAACGGGTATTTCCCCATACTCAGGTCAACCTCGGATGGAACTCAATCCTGAAACAATCCACGGTGGTAGAACTCGACCTTAGCCAAGTCTTTTTTAACCCAAGCAGAAAATCAACTCTTCCCGCACTTGACAAGAAATGACAAAATAACTTCATTTTTGACACTTGTTTTCTCCTGTGGTCTAGGTATTTACAATGTGTATGTGGAAGACTTCATGGTGCGAGATGTGAAGTACATCTGGAATAATATGACCTACCGAGACCTCAAGAATCTACTCAAGGAAAACCGGTCCTTGCGAGTATTTCCACTCGTGGAGAGTTCTGGTAAGTCTGAAACACCAAGCATATTTGTAACATAATGTGCTATTCAAATATGCTAAACATAGAGACCAGCGATTTTCTTTTCTTAAATTAGGGCGACAGAACCCATTTTCACTAAAAAGAGATTCACCTTGTATTTTTTCACTGGATTAGGTAACGGTTGTGTGAGTTCTTTTATTTAGTGTGACTAGACTAGACCCTCATATTTGTGTTCCCATATCTAGCATTTTCCTATTTTCCCTCAAGGTTACATTTGCTTTACAACTCAGACACTTTGGACCTTGTTGACTAATTATTGTTTCTGTTCGATGTTCACAGAAAACATGATCTTGCTGGGATCAATCCAGAGGATCGAGCTGATAAAACTAATTGAGAAACACATTGGGAGAGATCGCAGACTTCAGATGGTGGCAGAGTGGCAGAAAGCTGCTAGAGAGAGGTAAGGGCCATTTGGCCGAACGAAGCGAGGTCCACGTTTTGACTCGGCGATTTTGCTTTGAGCAGTATGTTTGATTCACGATAACTCGCGAACGGTCCGTCCGATTAGATGAAACTTGGCAAAAAAATTCAACACCTAAAGGAAATTTTCTCATTAAAATTTTGGGGCTCAAAGGGCCTACGGGGGCTGAGTGAGGTCTACAGAGCATTGAAGTCAGCGTTTTCTTTCATTGGCCTCTCAACCAGCCCTGTTATCCTCCCTGTTTAAAGTCCCTCTGCCAGACCCTCTACAGTTCACTGACCTAATAGTTGAAATTCTACTGATGTCCCAGGCTATTAATGTCCAATTTTACTTCGCCAGGTTTGAGCAGATGGAAATCAAACGTCGTGAAGAGAGACAAAGGCGACCCTCTAGATTTGAAGTGACTCCTGCTCCTGATCTACTGAGAGGAAACCCCCATGGTGTCAGCGCCAGTAGTGATAATATACCTCGCACTGAGAATTTGGATGTAAGTGATCCCTTAGCATCGATTTTAAAATGTCCAATTTTACTTCGCCAGGTTTGAGCAGATGGAAATCAAACGTCGCGAAGAGAGACAAAGGCGACCCTCTAGATTTGAAGTGACCCCTGCTCCTGATCTACTCAGAGGAAACCCCCATGGTGTCAGCGCCAGTAGTGATAATATACCTCGCACTGAGAATTTGGATGTAAGTGATCCCTTAGCATCGATTTCATCGCCCCTCAGAACCTTTCCATCGCCCAAAAGTGGGCGATATTTCCCCGGTTGCGCATCACTGCCTTAGCAGCTAGGTACATACAAAGTATTGCAAAGAAAATATTGTCAAAATGTAACCCAAACAGCATCCAGAGCACGTTGGCTAAACAGATTTACGTTCTGTCACCAAATAGGTCTCACTAACGTTGTGTAAGGTTGGTCATTGGATGAGTGGCCATTGATAGGTCATGTGGTACTTTTTCTCAGAAACTTCATAAAGTAAACCACACAGAAATTAATTCCCTAAACTTGCTATTATTTATCGGACTTTTTCGATAATACTCTACATGGTTTTTAGTACAAGAAACAGGATTAGGTAAGAAATCCAGCTGAATCCAATAGTTTTTGTTCTTCTCTAGGGTCCTCAATTCTGTCCGGTTTTCGGCTGCCAACCCAAGAAGTCCATCTTGAAGAAGACCAACTCTTTCAGTCTGAAGAATTTCAGCCCAATGCTCACACCCAATGTTACTCCATACACCACCGTCACGGGGGCAGAAAGCAGGTAAATATTTCAGCAGTAACATCATATTTTAGCAATAACAGCATATTTCAGCAATGTGATAATAAGGGTACCTTGCGTCCCAGAAGAATCTTCAAGGATTATCACTAAAGTCATTTATGTTCAATTCGTTAACAGACTTAACAGTATTTTCGGTGATTTGGACAAGCTGAATAAAATTTTCGAGGTCAAATTGTTAAGTCACTGAGAGTTTTAAGAAGTAATTGGAATTTGTAGAGATCATTTCTTTTTTCATTTGTAGGGAAGGGATCTTTTTTCAACAGTAGAACATCAGTAAAAATGACTAAAAACACGTTTATGGTTTGAAATTAGAAAGTATGACGTCGATGCAAGGAAAACTATTTTGATCCATTGACCGATTTTTTCTCGATTTCAGGATTCGCATGGCATTCGAGGCGATCTTCCACAAGTCGGCAACACTGCAAGATGCCAACCCAGATCCCGAATCAGGACGGGAGGCGCTGTTGTCAGATCATTGCGGGCAGACCAACACCAGCAATGTCAGAATAGTCCCGCCTAGTCCGGGGCCGTTCAAGAAAGTACAATTGGTGAGTTATACGACCGGCATTCTGAGCCTAAAAGGCTGTAAAGTGGAGTCATTGACCTTGCTTGGTGTGTTTAAGTGAAAAATCAGGGTACCGGGATGAAGCTCCTTAAAATATGGTAGACCAAAGTCCAAACTTTGTCTATTATCATTATCAAGTTCCTACTTTGCGAATTTGGATCTCTAAGTCAGTGTTTAAGTGAAAAATCAGGGTACCGGGATGAAGTGCTGGTGATTCAAGTCCAAAAGCTCCTTAAAATATGGTAGACCAAAGTCCAAACTTTGTCTATTATCATTATCAAGTTCCTACTTTGCGAATTTGGATCTCTAAGTCTGATGTAGTAGTACACTTGGTGTAGTGGTCCTGCCTCGGTGGTGTAGTGGTCAAGGCGCTCGCCTGGTAAACAGGAGGGCGTGGGTTCAATCCCAGCCGAGGTATGGAATACCTACCTCGGTGGTGTAGTGGTCAAGGCGCTCGCCTGGTAAACAGGAGGGCGTGGGTTCAATCCCAGCCGAGGTATGGAATACCTACCTCGGTGGTGTAGTGGTCAAGGCGCTACCTACCTCGGTGGTGTAGTGGTCAAGGCGCTACCTACCTCGGTGGTGTAGTGGTCAAGGCGCTACCTACCTCGGTGGTGTAGTGGTCAAGGCGCTACCTACCTCGGTGGTGTAGTGGTCAAGGCGCTACCTACCTCGGTGGTGTAGTGGTCAAGGCGCTACCTACCTCGGTGGTGTAGTGGTCAAGGCGCTACCTACCTCGGTGGTGTAGTGGTCAAGGCGCTACCTACCTCGGTGGTGTAGTGGTCAAGGCGCTACCTACCTCGGTGGTGTAGTGGTCAAGGCGCTACCTACCTCGGTGGTGTAGTGGTCAAGGCGCTCGCCTGGTAAACAGGAGGGCGTGGGTTCAATCCCAGCCGAGGTATGGAATACCTACCTCGGTGGTGTAGTGGTCAAGGCGCTACCTACCTCGGTGGTGTAGTGGTCAAGGCGCTACCTACCTCGGTGGTGTAGTGGTCAAGGCGCTACCTACCTCGGTGGTGTAGTGGTCAAGGCGCTACCTACCTCGGTGGTGTAGTGGTCAAGGCGCTACCTACCTCGGTGGTGTAGTGGTCAAGGCGCTACCTACCTCGGTGGTGTAGTGGTCAAGGCGCTACCTACCTCGGTGGTGTAGTGGTCAAGGCGCTACCTACCTCGGTGGTGTAGTGGTCAAGGCGCTACCTACCTCGGTGGTGTAGTGGTCAAGGCGCTACCTACCTCGGTGGTGTAGTGGTCAAGGCGCTCGCCTGGTAAACAGGAGGGCGTGGGTTCAATCCCAGCCGAGGTATGGAATACCTACCTCGGTGGTGTAGTGGTCAAGGCGCTACCTACCTCGGTGGTGTAGTGGTCAAGGCGCTACCTACCTCGGTGGTGTAGTGGTCAAGGCGCTACCTACCTCGGTGGTGTAGTGGTCAAGGCGCTACCTACCTCGGTGGTGTAGTGGTCAAGGCGCTACCTACCTCGGTGGTGTAGTGGTCAAGGCGCTACCTACCTCGGTGGTGTAGTGGTCAAGGCGCTACCTACCTCGGTGGTGTAGTGGTCAAGGCGCTACCTACCTCGGTGGTGTAGTGGTCAAGGCGCTACCTACCTCGGTGGTGTAGTGGTCAAGGCGCTACCTACCTCGGTGGTGTAGTGGTCAAGGCGCTCGCCTGGTAAACAGGAGGGCGTGGGTTCAATCCCAGCCGAGGTATGGAATACCTACCTCGGTGGTGTAGTGGTCAAGGCGCTACCTACCTCGGTGGTGTAGTGGTCAAGGCGCTACCTACCTCGGTGGTGTAGTGGTCAAGGCGCTACCTACCTCGGTGGTGTAGTGGTCAAGGCGCTACCTACCTCGGTGGTGTAGTGGGCCAGCCGAGTTAGCTTGGAGGGTAGCGCGCCTGCCGCGTAAACGCTAGGTCGCGAGATCGCTTCCAGTTCGGAGCGAACTTGATCTCAAATAGGCACGGTATCTTGTGCTTCTCAAGGTATAAACACACTACCATCACGTCACGTCACGTGAGCTCATGGGGAATCAGAAAGATGTAGTCCAAAGTTTTCCCATAATATTGTAAGTAATTTCGTTCATGATAGCCACATTGCCCTGACAGGATCTCATACACAAGAAGCCCAATCTGAGGCTTAGGTGTAGGGGCTAGACAGCCCTAAAGGATGGGTTAAGCTTCTACTGCCCTCAAGTCAAGTGAGCTCATGTGACGTAGTAGTGTGTTTTATGTTGTTTACATTCAATACTAAATGTATATATCACAGTCACATTTTGTTTCCACTGAGAGGCTCCTCATCACACTCCAGGATGACCGAATGCTAGGACTTGTCAGCCGTAGAGCTCATAGAGTTCGGATGGCTAGGTGTCTCCGTGGGAGTGCCGTCTGGTGTGAGTACTTGTTGAGTGCTAGACGTGGACAGATGGGGTTGGGATTGGACAATTCCCGAGTTGGAGTTCTCGATGGCCTTCCGCAGCTGAAACGGAACACGGGGAGAGAGAAAAAATTAGTAAGAAGTCATAGGTTGGATTTCACCAACATATTTTCAGCCATTAGAAGGCCTGTTAAACTGCCTAACAGGCCGCAGATGGGGTTGGGATTGGACAATTCCCGAGTTGGAGTTCTCGATGGCCTTCCGCAGCTGAAACGGAACACCGGGGGAGAGAAAAAATTAGTAAGAAGTCATAGGTTGGATTTCACCAACATATTTTCAGCCATTAGAAGGCCTGTTAAACTGCCTAACAGGCCATGGACCATATACCATTCCATTGACCCTTGCCGAGACCATCGGCCATCGCTGAAAAAACACTCCTCAATTTATTGATTTTCAGCGAGGGTCGGTACTATGGTCAAGGCTCCGTTGAGGACGCTTCTATTCATTAGCATGGTTTGTTTATTTTCTCTTGGGCATTCCATTGTCCCTCGCCGAGACCATCGGCCATCGCTGAAAAAATACTCTGCTCAATTTATTGATTTTCAGCGAGGGTCGGTACTATGGTCAAGGCTCCGTTGAGGACGCTTCTATTCACTAGCATGGTTTGTTTATTTTCTCTTGGGTCAGTACGAGGCGGGGGTCGATGATAGGTTCTCAGTTGTGGACTCCTACTAACTTAGGGATCTAATGACTACACTACTTAAATGGAAATCATACGGGGCACGGTTGGTCCAGTGGTAACGCGCTTGCTTGCCATGCAGAAGGTCCCGGGTTCGAATCCCACCATCGACAAAAATTTGTAGTAACTCAGTACGAGGCGAGGGTCGATGATAGGTTCTCAGTTGTGGACTCCTACTAACTTATGGATCTAATGACTACACTACTTAAATGGGAATCATTCCTTACCTCTTTGAGTCCTACGACGCCCACTAGTCGTCCTATGGCGGTGACATAGGCATGATTCACACCCACCAGGGAGAATATGGAATGGACTTTGAGCAGGGACGTCCTCTCCACCAGTTGGAAAGGAGCAGGATCTATATGGCACTGCTCAAAGCTGACCTTCTGGCCCATTTCCTCCTCCTCCCACTTCTTTTGATCTTCGGGCGACATGTCGATAGGGACGTTCTCTCCACCAGTTGGAAAGGGGCAGGATCTATATGGCACTGCTCAAAGCTGACCTTCTGGCCCATTTCCTCCTCCTCCCACTTCTTTTGATCTTCGGGCGACATGTCGATGACACGCTCCCGTGGCTGAAATCATGGAACAGCATTTGTTGTAGTTTGGGCCTACTTAATCCGACCAACTCCTGGGATCGAGTATGCCTCATTGTAGAAAGCCCACTCCGAGGCTTAGGCGTGGGGGCGGACAGCCTTAGGGAATGGGTTAAGCTTCTACGAATCCCGCGCCGCGCCGTAACCGAAGAAGTATAATAATAATAGAACCATAGCCATGTTGGTTTATCCTGAACCGCAACGCAGGGACAAAGGAGTGAAAATCAGAAGCGCAGTTAGTTTTTGTGACTGTCTAAATTTCTAGTTGTGTTGGTTTCTGTGATTTCCCACTTCGAGCTTCGTAGACAAAATGTTCTGACTGTATATATTTCACTACATACCGATACCGTTCAGTATGACTAAACCACTAGACCTTGTTGATGATGTTCTCATTGTTCGATTTTCACAGAAAACATGATTCTGCTGGGATCAATCCAGAGGATCGAGCTGATAAAACTAATTGAGAAACACATTGGGAGAGATCGCAGACTTCAGATGGTGGCAGAGTGGCAGAAAGCTGCTAGAGAGAGGTAAGAGCCATTTGGCCGAACGAAGCGAGGTCCACGTTTTGACTCGACGATTTTGCTTTGAGCAGTATGATTGGTCCGTCCGATTTGATGAAACTTGGCAAAAAAATTCAAAACCTAAAGGAAATTTTCTCATTAAAATTTTGGGGCTCATAGGGCCTACGGGGGCTGAGTGAGGTCTACAGAGCACTGAAGTCAGCGTTTTCCTTCATCGGCCTCTCAATCAGCCCTGGTATCCTCCCTGTTTAAAGTCCCTCTGCCAGACCCTCTACAGTTCACTGACCTAATAGTTGAAATTCTACTGATGTCCCAGGCTATTAAGGAGAAAAATAGAACAATAACCATATTAACCATGACATTGCCTGGCTGTACACTCCAGTTTTCAGGATTAGATTTTTTGGTAATTATGCAGAAGTCATGTCTGTGGAAAAGAAAAGCTTCTTTTTGTATTTAACCTAACCCTATAACCTATAATAACACTAATCACTGCTCTAATTGTGAAAACTCCTTCTTGTGTTTAACCTAACCCTATAATAACCAGGGTCACTGCTTGTTTCTACAAGTTCCTTTGGTAGCAATATTCCACGGATGTGACTTCTGCACAAGTACCATTTTTTTTTCAAGCTGAAGGTGGGTGTGGGTGGGATTTATAGTTAATATAGGTGATCTGGATAGCTAAAAGAGAACTTGTAACTTACCATGGTAAAGTAGACTTGGGCACTGTTGTATTGGACACACTTGCCACCTCTATCACATCACAACCAGATGTGCTAGCTGTAATCTCATCACAATCCATCTTCTCATCTGCAGTATCCATAGGGCTTTTCATTTCAGTCACCATCTTTAGTGTAGGAGACCGTAGATTCACTGTTAAAGATTCCTGCTTTATTTCAAGAACTAAACAGGTTTTACCGACATCACTGCCTTAGCAGCTAGGTACATACAAAGTATTGCAAAGAAAATTGTCAAAATGTAACCCAAACAGCATCCAGAGCACGTTAGCTGAACAGGTTTACGTTCTGTCACCAAATATGTAGGTCTCAGTAACGTTGTAAGGTTGATCATTGGCTGAGTGGCCATTGATAGGTCAAGTGGTGCTTTTTCTCAGAAACTTCAGAAAGTAAACCACACAGAAATTAATTCCCTAAACTTGCTATTATTTATCGGACTTCTTCTACAATACTCTACATGGTTTTTAGTACAAGAAACAGGATTAGGTAAGAAATCCAGCTGAATCCAATAGTTTTTGGTCTTCTCTAGGGTCCTCAATTCTGTCCGGTTTTCGGCTGCCAACCCAAGAAGTCCATCTTGAAGAAGACGAACTCTTTCAGTCTGAAGAATTTCAGCCCAATGCTCACGCCCAATGTTACTCCATACACGACTGTCACGGGGGCAGAAAGCAGGTAAATATTTCAGCAGTAACAACATTTTTCAGCAATGTGATGATGAGGGAAACTTGCGTCCCAGAAGAATCTTCAAGGATTATCACTAAAGTCATTTATGTTCAATGCGTTAACAGTATTTTCGGTGATTTGGACAAGCTGAATAGAATTTTCGAGGTCTAATTGTTAAGTCATTGAGAGTTTTAAGAAGTCATTGGAATTTGTAGGGATCATCTTTTTTCAACAGTAGAACATCAGTAAAAATTACCAAAAACACGATTATGGTTTGAAATTAGAAAGTATAACGTCGATGCAAGGAAAACAATTTTGATCCATTGACCGATTTTTTCTCGATTTCAGGATTCGCATGGCATTCGAGGCGATCTTCCACAAGTCGGCAACACTGCAAGATGCCAACCCAGATCCCGAATCAGGACGGGAGGCGCTGTTGTCAGATCATTGCGGGCAGACCAACACCAGCAATGTCAGAATAGTCCCGCCTAGTCCGGGGCCGTTCAAGAAAGTACAATTGGTGAGTTATGCGACCGGCATTCTGAGCCTAAAAGGAAGGTTGTTTTGAAAATGTTTATCTATTGAATTTTGAAATGTTTACCTATACAAGTTTCTAAAGGAGTGTCCACACAATCAATCGATCGACGGCCGGTCGAGTAAGTATGTTTGAACAGTGGACACACATTAAGATAATGTAATTTATTGTTGAACCAGGTTGCCAAAATCCATCGACTTTCTATTTTTCATTTAAATAATTATTGATAGAGGTAGTGTACATTTTTCCTTTCTTTTAGCTGGAATTGATATTTTGTAGATATAAATTTGCCTATTTTATTTTTTTGTTACCTATTTTTGATGTTTACTTAGTATTTCTTTTGGATGATTCGTCTCAAATTGATGGAACTAGTCTGTGGTCAATGGAATTGATAGAGGTAGTGTACATTTTTCCTTTCTTTTAGCTGGAATTGATATTTTGTAGATATAAATTTACCTATTTTATTTTTTTTTGTTACCTATTTTTGATGTTTACTTAGTATTTCTTTTGGATGATTCGTCTCAAATTGATGGAACTAGTCTGTGGTCAATGGAGTTTTTAGGTTTGAATTTCCTTGATAATGAAAGATTTGTAATTTTATGTATGTCAGCACCTTAAATTTTGTTTAGTAAAATTTTCGTGACTGTAAATTGTACAAAATAGGCCACAAAAATCAGTGATATGTACCACTGGTACATATCACTGATTACTGTAACAGTACCAGTGATATTGTTCTGTAACAGTGCCAGTGATATTGTTCAAGTACCTAAGTACCTAATTTGAAAAGTTGCAGGTTACAAACACCTGTATTGTTGCCTGTGTGGTTCTGATATCAGATATAAGTAGGTAGTTCAATAATACAAAGTTTTGAACAAACAAAATATAATTATTTTGCCTTTGTTGATATCAGAACAAAAGGCTGAGATAATAATTTATTTTAAAGACAATTATATGATTACATTATTGTTAGGTATTTTACATTAACTGCCTTGTTATTTCCAGGTAAAAGGAACAATACCAACAACAACACAGGTGCTCCTGCTGCCAAGAAACCATCGACTTTGAAATCGGATCCTTTCTCGGCATCTCCAAAGAAAAATGATCCCCCAGCTCCCATTCCTGTAGTTCAAAGGCCAAAGAAATTCTTCAAAAGTAGAGCAGAACCTGAACCGTTAGCTCCTCTTCCTCCTCGACCAAATCCTGTTGCCAATCAACTTTCACCTAAATTTACTCCAGAGAAAAAAGCTCCCGAGAAGAAAAAACTACATCCCAAAGAAAAGAGTAAAAAGTAAGTTTAACTTATGTGAACTTGATTGCATCAGTCCCAATTTATTGTATTTCTACCTGAGTAACTATGTACTTACCTTTTACTTATAAGACTACCTACCTACTTAGTACAGTAAACTTTGAAAATGGGATACCATGTCAAGTGTACTAATTAATACTAAAATAAAAAGAGAATAGGCCTTCACTTGACTAAAGGTTACCTTTTATCAGACTACCTGCCTACTTACTACAGTAAACTTTGAAAATGGGATACCATGTCAAGTGTACTAATTAATACTAAAATAAAAAGAGAATAGGCCTTCACTTGACTAAAGGACTTCATTGCAATTTTTCACTTTAGTCCTGAGGATGGCATCATGAGATGTTGAAACATGTTGACTCTTTTCCATCAATAAATTTGTTTATTTAGTCAAGTGAAGACCTATTCTCTTCTTATTTTAGATTTAATACCTTTTTACTGTTTGGGATTGGATTTAAAAGTGTTTGTTGGAATTTCCTCAAACATGAATTCTGGAATCCATTTATTCCTACAGTGAAAAGATTTTCTTGGGCTATAGCCAATCATTTGGGGTGAAAAAATCAGATTTTGTTTGGACTTCAAACCCATCACTTTGTGCCTACTTATCTCAAATTAATGTGTAGAACAGTGAATCATATCATAGTAGAGCAGCACTACTTATCTTTGTAGTAACAACCTTGACAGATGACAATCTAATCTGTGTTGTTCTTAACTCTTGCTAGGCAGATCTGGGCTAGGCCAAAAGAATATTAGTACCAATTACAAATCACTTTTTATTATTATTATTATTTTGTTGTACAAACCTAGCTAACTACCAGTTTATGCTCACACTCAGTGCTTACTCATAATAACAAATTTAGGAAATGGATTTCATGGTCAATTACTAGTTACTCAGATACCTGCCTATCTTAGATAAAAACAGGAAAATTTTGAATAGGTAATTGTTTGCTTGGACTGTGTGAAATACTATTTTGCTCTCTATTTTCAGGGGAAGTAGCAGATTGTACAAAATAGGCCACAAAAATCAGTGATATCACTGATTACTGTAACAGTACCAGTGATATTGTTCAAGTACCTACCTAATTTGAAAAGTTGCAGGTTACAAAAACCTGTATTGTTGCCTGTGTGGTTCTGATATAAGTAGGTAGTTCAATAATACCTACAAAGTTTTGAACAAACAAAATATAATTTTGCCTTTGTTGATATCAGAACAAAAGGCTGAGATAATAATTTATTTTAAAGACAATTATATGATTACATTATTGTTAGGTATTTCAATATTTTTTCAGTCCCTAGGGGGCCTGTTAAGTTCCATTTGATTTGTATAGGCTTCACAGAACAGGCTAATAGGCTGTTGGGAGCTAAAAAAAAAGGTTGGTGAAACCCACCATTAACCTTTTAAGTCGACCATTTAGGATTTGGTTTGAACCTTTTTTGCGATGAATTTTTACGGGTTTCCAAGGAAATTGAGGACATTCTTTCACCCCATAAAGTAAAAGGCTTTTTTTTCGCTCAAACCTTCATTTAGCATTGTTGTTGTAGCGGCTTTAGCTGTAGCCGACTGGTGATGGCAGAATAAAGAAAAGATCACTTTTTTTTGCCATACACTGGTTTGGTGGTCTCTAGCCATCTTTAATTGGCTAGTCCTGACTTCTTCATTCGTCTTCCTGGGCTTCATTCAGCAGGCTAATCCCCTCTCTGTGTATTGCAGGCAGCATATTCAAGTCGCGCTTTTATTTCTTAGGGAGTCAACGGATTGAGTCCCACTGACCTTTTTTTTTTTAACGAGTTGAGTCCCGATAATTTTGGGTTCAACGTGCCAACACGAATCCCCTCTCTGTGTATTGCAGGTAGCATATTCAAGTCGCGCTTTTATTCCTTAGGGAGTCAACGGATTGAGTCCCACTGACCATGACCAACTACCAGTGTATATTTCATACATTGTAAATAATCATTACTTACTTATGGTTTCTAAATATTGGAAAATCATCTTACGTTTATGTCATATAAAGGGTTTAACCCACTACAGACAACTACCAGTGTATATTTCATACGTTGTAAATAATCATTACTTACTTATGGTTTCTAAATATTGGAAAATCATCTTACGTTTATGTCATATAAAGGGTTTAACCCACTACAGCCTAAAATTCTTTGTACATTAGAAATTCCTAGAAACTCATTAACTTGTAAATCAACAAAACAAATATTATTGATTAAGTGTGTAGTATGTAGATCTCTTCATAGGCTGTGATCCTACTGATCAAACATTATAGATTAAGAAAAAATTTTCTACTTATTTGATTAGGAAATAGAATTACTATTGTGTTTTTGTTTATGAATTCATTTACAAAGTAAATAAAAATGATGTATGAATATTATTTTACATTAATTATTACATATTTATAATGAAAATATTTAAAAGATAAAAAGACCTGATGTGTTCTTCTTTCTTTGGAGGTAGAGATTTTCAATGATTAAATTAATACCTAAATGCTTCAGCAATCAGCATATGTACGTTGTACGTATATTCATAAACAAATGATAATGGTAAAGGAGTTTTCATAGTAGGTACCTATATAAATATTCATATTCCAATTCAATCAGTCTTCTTATTTTTACTGCCTACAATACACAACCTTGCCAATAGTCCAGACAGACTACAACAACAGTGAAATGTTGTTATTTGTTCGATGAAAAAATTTCCAGACTTAAGAGCCTATCTCTCATTTAAGGGAGATAGTCCAAGGTCCAAGTTTAATGACATGTTATACCATTGTTCAACACTAGAGAAGACATTTTCTGAATATTTATTGGGACCTAAGTATTAGGTCTTCAGAACACTTGATATTTTGAAACGGCTCTCAAGTACAGCTACGTAACTTTGTATAAACTTAACCGATTTTGATGACATTTTTTTTCAACTTGGTCTACTTTCATGCCCCAACACACACGCAATCCGTTTTCTTCCATCATTTGTAGTTGTCTGTCTACAACTACCTGAAAACGGCTACTTTCCCTGTCGCGTATAATATCTCTAGTAGCGCGGTCAAACTTTCTTGACTTGGCGGGGCGGAGCGCTACCGCGCTCCTTAATAAAATATTTTCTTTCTTACTTTCATCTCACAGATCTTCCAGACTGCGAGAACGTGCCCTTAGGAGAGAAAAATAGAACAATAACCATGACATTGCCTGACTGTACACTCCAGTTTTCAGGATTAGATTTTTTTTTCTTTTTTTAAGCTGAAGGTGGGTGTGGGTGGGATTCATAGTTATTATAGGTGATCTGGTTAGATAGGAGAACTCGTAACTTACCATGGTAAAGTAGACTTGGGCACTGTTGTATTGGACATACTTGCCACCTCTATCACATCACAACCAGATGTGCTAGCTGTAATCTCATCACAATCCATCTTCTCATCTGCAGTATCCATAGGGCTTTTCATTTCAGTCACCATCTTTAGTGTAGGAGACCGTAGATTCACTGTTAAAGATTCCTGCTTTATTTCAAGAACTAAACAGGTTTTACCGTATTATTGGACAGAAAATACAAACAAGCATTGATCTTTAAGCAAAATAACTACGTAGAATGAAGACTTTTAAAACAAAAAATATAAAAAATTACTTGGGCTTTGGGAAGGCAAGGCTGCTCGGTGTTTTTTTTTTACTTTGATCAGATCACCAACAAGCTGATTATTAAGAAGCCAAAACCAGTAAGTGGGACTTTTTTTCTTTTTTAATTTGTATTTATTAAAGTGAATAAATGGGATTGATTTGTATGTATTATGGGTTATGGGGTACTTGGTCTTCTTTGAAACGTTTGTCATGAAGGTTATTTATTATTATTTTTTTTTCATACATCTCGAACGTAGCTTAGCATCGCATTTATTGACACTTAAATGTTTACTTATGCTTATTTCACTCTTTTAACTGTTAGAAAAAAAACAGTGATATGTATTTTGTGAGGACAGGTTAGCAGAAAACCAGCCATTCCGACAACAAACCTAATCTGTTTAGGATAAAATCCGGCCCGGGCTGAAATCGAACCCGCGACCTAGCGCTTGCAAAGGCAGTCGTGCTACCCTCCAAGCTAACAAGGCTGGCTGTTCGAATTGATATCGAAGTATTAAGTAGTATTAGTATTAGTATAAACAGTGCTTTATTTTATTTATATTTTTTAACAGTAGGTACAATATTAGGTACAATAGTGATAAATAGTACGTAACAAAAAAAAGTAACGCAGTATTATCTAGTTTTAACGATGTAATAAATATGAGAAAGCCAGCCGTTCCGTGAACAAACCTTATTTGTTTAGGGGAAAGTCAGCCCCGGGAGGTAATCGAATACGCGACCTAGCAGCCTAGCACTCACAAGGTATACGCTCTACCCTCAAAGCTAACTGGGCTGGATTGCCATTAATTAAATAGCAATAAAGAACATAGTGTAGTTCTTCTTAGGGGGCACGGTTGGTCCAGTGGTAACGCGCTTGCTTGCCATGCAGAAGGTCCCGGGTTCGAATCCCACCATCGACAAAAATTTTAGTGGTAACGTGCTTGCTTGCCATGCAGAAGGTCCCGGGTTCGAATCCCACCATCGACAAAAATTTGTACTCGTTTTTCGATTGCAATAATTTCAACGGGTTACTTTCTGGTGTTCTCGTGTTGACCCAGCACCTAAATGGGAAATATTGTGTCTCTTCTCGCTCGTCTGATGAAAGGCATACTACGAGATGGGCATGCTACGACACAGACCACAAGCGTCTAATGTAGCAGTTGTTTCATCGCTACGAAATATGCATCTGCGAGCCCATGGCACTGTGGCCAAGTTCTTCAAGGCCCTCCAGGATGCGGCCAAAGATCAGGTAAAATAAATTCTTGTAATTATTCAATCAATCAAACTCGTATATCAAACTTTGGGAGACGGATAAAAAAAAATCAAACTATTTCAAGGCAGTCTTAGCTTGGAGATTAGCGCGGCTGCCTTATAAGTGCTAGGTCACGGGTTCGATTTTGGGCCGTGGGCAGACTTTAGGTATCCAAAAGAGATGAAGTTCGTTCTCGGAACGTCTGGCTTTCTCCTTATCCTGTCTTCCTTCTTTCTTCGATTTTCGGAAATCGAACCCGCGACCTAGCACTTACAAGGCAGGAGCACTACCTTCCAAGCTAATAAAGGTCAGCTTACCATTAATTAAATAGCAACAAAGAACATAGTGTAGTTTTTTTTTTTCTTTTTTTTAAGAGGTTTGACAGAGGGAACTGTAACTGCTATGGTATTATCTTCCCGAAATCGAAGAGAGAAGGAAGACAGGATAGGAGAAAGCCAGCCGTTCCGAGAACGAATATTATCCCATCAAGATAAAATCCGCCCCGGGCGGGAATTGAACCCGCAGCCTAGTCTCTAACCTATTGGAAAAATAACTCTCTTTACAATCGCAGGAGGTTCCAAGTTTTAACTTGATGATTTTTCTTTAATCTTTTCTGTTTTTACCTTTGTTTCACATTACTTTATCTCGAATATTTTTTTTCTTTCTTTTCTGATTTTGATGGCATCCATCAACAATATGAACATGATTTTTTTTTTTTTGTTTTTAATTCATACTCAATCATGTCCCCTCTTCTATGTGTTGTCAGAGACCCGCGACCAAGCGCTTACCTACAAGGTAGAGGTAGACGCTGCACTGTACCCTACAAACTAACTAGGCTGGATATATCCGTATTGTATTTTTCTATGTATTTCTGTTTCCAGGATCATGAAGCCAAAGTCCGTCAATATTTACCCGAGCACAATTTCCAAGATATGATCGGAGTTCTGGACAAATACGTACGCTTTATGAACCTCACCATGGCTGTAAGTATATTGAGTTGTTTCCATATTTTTGTACTAAAGACCTTTGTGTTGGACATTTTTGCCAAATTTCATCTAAATCCCATAAATCGAAAGTGATCGAAAAAAGTGTATCACAGAATTTTTATTTTATAGTGATGAAACGCCTGCTTACATTAGGACTCAGTTAACCTATGTCGTAGCATAGTCAGCATACCCATCTCGTAGTATGTCCCTCATCAGATGGGCGATAAGGGACACAACACTGCCTATTTAGGTGCTGGGTCAACATGAGTACACCAGAAATCCCCTGCGTTTTAGTTAACTTCGTTGAAATCAGGATTTACTTCGTTCTTTCAACAAATAACTAATGAATCATTAGTTAAAAGCTTAGACGTCTTAAAACTTGGAACTTACGGTACTAGTTCAGAAGCCACGACGATGAAAAATTGCTACAAAATGGAGCTGTCATAAATGAGCAGTGACCAGTGTTAT